>NW_025400984.1:10155704-10162083 GCF_015345945.1 Tribolium madens
AAAATAAAATAAAAAATTACTTTTTTTACATTTTTTACTGTTTTATAGGTATTTTGAAACTATAAATTAGGCTTTCATAATGAGAGCTTTTTGTTTTTAAATTAAAACTGTTTAAAACAGGCCAAACTTACTTCACTTTCGACGTATTTCAACAAACAGTTTTTGTTTATTCTAATTAGAACAAAGAAGAAGCAATTGACCATTTTTAAGCAAAAGAAGAGTCTTAAAACAAATACTTTTATAAAAATGCAATTTTAAGTAAGATTAACATGCATTTCTCCCCTGGATTAGCAAACCTTAACTTCAAAAAATCATATCTTGAAAACTACTCGGTATGTTTTTTTGAAAATTTGGATTACAACTAATAAAGAGATGCTCTACACGATGGTAATGATGAAAAAAAAATACTCGTAGGGTTTTTCTTAGATTATTTCGGTTTACTTCGAACACTGTTCGAAGAAAATTTTGGCAATATTTAATTTCAAATTTTATATCATCCTAAAGGGCAAGGCCATCCCTTTAGAATGGTCTTTATTTAAACGAAATCGGCGTAATAGTTATTGAGTAATGATTTTTTAAAGTTAAAGTATTTTAAATTCATTTAAATTAGAAAAAAATTAATTAGTTCAAAGTGTGTGGACTTTTTGAAATTTTTTTAGTGCATTTGATTTGTCTCACTGAGACGAACAAAATGATATAAAATTCAGGAAATTCAGTTTTCCATGCGATTTTTCAGCTTCCTTCCGGCGAAACTAAACTGGGCTTTGGTCTACAAAGTGATCCAAGGGCCCCAATCCATGATGGGCATGCGAAACTTTGAAGTGGAAGCAGCTTAGTTGTAAGAATTTATTAAGAAAATCAAAACAAATCGTAAAAATATCGCAATCCTTGACCCAACTCCCAGATGGAAATCCCTGTTCCTAGTTTTTTGCACAGTTCAATTCTCTTATTGAGCGAATACAAAGTGGGGTAGAAGAGTAAATGTTTCCCGTTTGTTTCCCTACAAAAAAAACATAATTTTTGTTTAAATTAATTAAATAAATTACTCGTATTCGACGTAATGTTCGCCGATTTGTGGATCATAAACCATCCTCGCTGTTTTTAATTTCTCCTCCAACTTTCGTATAAATTCGTGTCCGAGGAGGGGTTTCCCCCCAACTTCGGAATAGTGATTCCCGTAGAAGTTAAGCCCGGTGAGGATTTTCCCCCGTTTGGAGGTGTCCGAACACACGGTTTTGACGCAGTCTTCGACCCAGGACAAGGGGGCGTTGGGGCCCGGCCGTCTCGGATTGGAATAATCATAAGTCATGAGGGAGAACCCCGTCACGTGGTCGTACAATGCGTTGAAATGCTCCTCAGAGAAGGGCAAATTGCGGCCCCGTTTCGGGGGAATTACCAGGATGGTGTCGAGGGATTCCAAAGCGAGGGAATCCCCGATGGTTTTGACAAGGTTGACCAACGGGTCGTAATTCATGTCCATCTGGAGTTGGGGCCAAAGCTCGAGCACGTAACCATCGAAATTGTGCGATTTTGCGGTGGTTATCAGTGTTTTAATCAAGGATTTGAGTTCTTTCGGGTCAAATAACGAGTTCATTTGGTTCTCGTTCAAACCACTGAATAGAATTCTAGGAACAACTGAATTAAATTGAGTAAAACGCCCCCTGGAGGGTGTATAAAAATACTTTTGAGTTTCCTCTCCCGTCCTGCGTTTTTCACATGTGCCATCCAGTTTTTATCAATATCGTGGGCCCCCTTGAAGTCAAATTTTTTTCCCGATTTTTTCATTTCCAACCAAACGGGGCTGATGTGGGTGAATTTGTTACCGAAGATTTTCGCAATGTCGTACCCCTCGTTGTTCCACTGAAACTGTCTTTAGAAAAAAATGGTAAGGGGTTAAAAACCTACAGGAGTGACATAACCCAACACAAGACCATCGTACTGGTAGTGGTCAACCTCCCGGAAATACCCTTGATAATGTTGCAAAATCTCCCGAGGGGTGACACTTTCCGTCACCAAATTCCGGTGAAAGACAGTCACATTTTGGGGCCCCGTTTTGATATTCACGAATTTGTTGTCTTTGCGCGACTTTGGCGTCAGAGTGCCTTCCACAAGAATTTGAAAGGTGAGGAAAATGAGAAAACGTGAAAACATTTCAAATTTGGTGAGAATGAAAAAAGTGAGGTTAAGTGCAGTGTTGCCAGTTCAAAAACTTAAATTCACCAAATACGAGTGAAAAATTTGACAAATTTTCATCAGATAAAAAAAATTAAAATCTTGTTTTTAAGAAAATTTTGCGAAGTAATTGCGTTTCTAGCTGAAAAACGTGCTAAAACGCTCGAAAAATACAACAATAATGTAATTTTAGATTTAAATTCTTGATTATTAAGTTTGTCCTAGCGAAATCTAGAGAAAAACTTGAGATTTTAGTACAAAAACGTGTATTTTCGGCCAAATTTTATGTTTTCTCGGCCTATTTTTGTCTTAATAACCAGTTAAATCGAGGGAGACAAATAAAATAACAATCAATTTTTTTTTTGGGGGATTTTTAGGCGTGTTTGGGACAAAATTTTGCAAAATAAATGAACTTCTTTTTGATTTAATTATCTAATTTTTTAGCCTGTTTTTTTGTGTTTTTATCTTTCAAATAAAGACAAAAAACGCCGTTTTTGGGCTATTTTGTTGAATTTGTAGCTTGTTTTTGCCAAAACTTTGCAAAATAATTGTTTCTAGTGGAAAAGCATTGGAAAAAAACAAATATAAGTTGTCACTTTCGACTCTGTTTAGTTGCATCAAAGTAGTCGTCGAAAGGGATCATTTTAAGGTGGCAACCATGCGAAAATTCAAGCAATCTTAACCTCAATCTTCCATAAAAAAATTTTTTTTCAAATAAATGTGTACCCCATGTAGCACGTAATTAACATAGGAAAACATTATTATGTTGTTTTTTTTTTCATTATTTATGTGATTAAATTTGTTCTGAATGACTATTTGTGTAAATCAGCCTTTAAATTAAAGATTCATTTAGACTTCTATAACAATCTAGTGATTTTTGATACGCTGTCGAAAAAACAGAGCCTTCAGCTTAAAAATCTGCTTGAATTTATGAAAAATAAAAAAAAACATTTTCGGCTCAATTCAATGTTTTTTGGCTTGTTTTTAACAAAATTTTGCGAAATAATTGCGTTTGAAGAACGTGTAAAACGCTCAAAAAATGCAAAATTATTGTAATTTTCGACTTTATTTGTTGATTTTTCAGCTCCTTTTAACCAATCTCGCAATAAAAACTGAGATTGTAGTACAAAAATCAATTAAATCGAGTGAAACAAACAAAATAACATCATCATGAATTATTTTGTTGATTTTTAAGTGTATTTAGACAAGATTTTGCGAAATAAAAAATTTATAAAAAAATTAAAAAAAAAACTCCGAAATAGTTGCGTTTTTAGCTGAAAAAGTATTCGAAAAAGACAAAAATAAATTGTCACTTTCGATCCTGTCTAGCAAAGTCTTGTAAAAAAAAACAAAAAACAAAACTATTTTTAACCAATTTGGTGGTTTTTGAAGTTTTTTTAAAAAAAATTGACGAAATAATCAAGAAGTGCCCGAAAAAACAGTTTTTTTTTTCATTTCCAAAAAGTCAGAATTTTGACAAAAAATCACCAGATCTGGTGAAATTCTTGTAGTTGTTGTCAACACTGACACTGCTGTCGACTGTCAAAACGCCGATCAACGTACGATTTGAGGTTAGAGTTGTTGTTTATTTCGCGTTTTTGGTGGTTTTTCGGGGCAGTTATGGCAGCCCCCCCACAGGCGTTGGTTAACCGCAACAAAAAACACTTCCTAGGAGTGCCCGCACCGTTGGGTTATGTCGCAGGAGTCGGTCGAGGGTGAGTCAAGGGGCTGTCTTAATCCTTCTTAATTGTGGTTTTTCTAGGGCTACGGGGTTCACCACACGTTCTGATATCGGTCCAGCGAGGGACGCTAACGATGTTTCGTAAGTTGGTTAAATTGTGTTTTTTGGGGTTAAATCCTGGGGTTTTAGGGACGACCGACATGCCCCACCTGCGGCAAAACGCACAAAAAAGAAAGATGAAGAAGAGGAGAAAGAGGAAGAAGAAGATTTGAATGACTCAAATTACGACGAGTTTAGCGGGTATGGGGGCTCACTTTTCTCCAAAGACCCCTACGATAAGGACGATGCTGAAGCTGATGCCATTTACGAAGCGATTGATAAGAGAATGGACGAGAAACGTAAGGAATACAGGGAGAAAAGATTAAGGGAAGAGTTGGAGAAATATCGACAAGAAAGGTGAAAAAAAAAATTATTTTGCAAATCGTTTAATTAAATTTTTAGGCCAAAAATTCAGCAACAATTCTCTGACTTGAAACGCGACCTGCAGAATGTCTCCGAGGACGAGTGGAGGAGCGTCCCTGACGTGGGGGACGCCCGTAACCGGAAACAGCGCAACCCCCGAGCTGAGAAATTCACCCCTTTGCCCGACAGTGTCCTCGCCCGGAATCTCGGGGGCGAATCCACCACCACTATTGACCCCAGTTCGGGGCTAGCTAGTATGGTTCCGGGGGTTGCCACCCCCGGAATGCTCACCCCGACTGGAGACATGGATTTGCGTAAAATCGGTCAAGCTCGTAACACCCTCATGAATGTTAAATTGTCACAAGTGTCCGATTCAGTGACGGGGCAAACCGTAGTGGACCCTAAGGGGTATTTGACCGATTTACAATCAATGATTCCCACCTATGGGGGTGATATTAATGATATCAAGAAGGCGAGATTGTTGCTTAAATCGGTGAGGGAGACGAATCCGAATCATCCCCCGGCGTGGATTGCTAGTGCGAGATTGGAGGAGGTGACAGGGAAGGTGCAAGCAGCGAGGAATTTAATTATGAAAGGGTGTGAGGTTAATCCCCAAAGTGAGGATTTGTGGTTGGAGGCGGCGAGGATTAATCCCCAGGATACGGCCAAGGCGGTGATTGCACAAGCGGCGAGGCATATACCAACATCGGTCCGGATCTGGATCAAGGTAGCCCTTTTTTATATATTTTTTTTTGTTTTTTTGTTTTCTCTTTTCTACAGGCGTCCTAGTTGAGGACGTATGTTGCATGGCAGTTCGTATGTTATCTAGATGTCAAAAAATTATTTTATAAAAATTAAAACATTGGCTCTAATTAAATTGAATTATTCTATGAAACGTCTCAAAATAACCTAAAATTAGATTTTGTTGGTGTTTATTCATAAAAATCGTTCACTACGGTTTCCTGTTATAATTTACATAAAAATTATTTTGACATTTGTCATTTGTCATTGTGACACTTTATCTTCTACAGACATACGTTTTAAATTTCTACGCTTGCTTGATAGACTGTATTTTGATCTCAGTGTATTTTTTGCAAGATAAGTGACAACTGTAGGAAATCAAGTAACATGAGAATTTTTTAAAAATAGCGCCAATTTTAAATGATTATTATAAAACTTAAGAAAATGTATTTGTCCCAATAACGTTTTATGAACTTTTCTTGTTTACTAGAATTATTATTATAACGTTTTATGCTGTTTTGGATACCTAGAAGTGTATATCGTTCAATTTTGAAGTTTTTAATTTTTTGATTTTTGTCGAGATTTTGGTCGATTTTTGGTACCCGGAGCGGTCTAATAGTCCGGTCAAATTAGTCATAAAAATAGTGGTCAAATAACGAAAATTCCGACAGAGCTAAATTTTGGTGGAGACCTTGGGTATACCATTAGAAATAAAGTGTCAAAAGTCCCCATCGATCCCATGTGTGCTAAAAAAGTTATTCGGGGTCAAAGGTCAATGTTTGACGTTTTTTAGATTTTTTTCGAAAACGGCAAGTTTTATCAAAAAAGTAGCTCAGACGAAAATTATAGATCTTAAAATTATCTACAAAATGGTTTTTATACTTTTTTTCCAAGAATCACCATTCCTGAGATATCGCGATTTTAAAAGTTGAAGGAGTAACGTTCTACATCATATGCACATACAGAGTGCGCCAGAACTCGCGCCCCAAAGACAAATGCCATGTAGGGTAAGGTACCAGGAACATAAAAAAAAAATTAAAAAAATTCTATCTATAAAAATTTCGAAGTTATGAGAGTTTAAATTTTGCACTTTGACTCTTATTTATTTCTGTAGGATKAATAATTTTCCACGTTTTTTTGCTACAGGTTATTAGAAAAGGAAACAAAGAAGCTGTATCCTAAGTTGTAACTCTGTTTAATATTATTTGTAGCTTTTATCGACAAAATTTTTGTACCTTTATCAAATAATTATAAAAAAACATATACAAGGTCATCAGTATTATTAAATAGACATAAAAAAATGACAAATGTCAAAAAATAAAT
>NW_025400984.1:10162771-10176033 GCF_015345945.1 Tribolium madens
AAAAAAGTATAAGGACCATTTTGTAGATAATTTCAAGATCTATATTTTTTGACTGGGCTACTTTTTTGATA
This sequence comes from Tribolium madens, assembly GCF_015345945.1. Classification (NCBI taxonomy): domain Eukaryota; kingdom Metazoa; phylum Arthropoda; class Insecta; order Coleoptera; family Tenebrionidae; genus Tribolium; species Tribolium madens. The sequence continues at coordinate 10,162,843 of NW_025400984.1, forward strand.
AAACTTACCGTTTTCGAAAAAAATCTAAAAAACGTCAAATTTAGACCTTTGACCCCGAATAACTTTTTTAGCACACATGGGATCGATGGGGACTTTTGACACTTTATTCCTAATGGTGTACTCAATATCTCCACCAAAATTTAGCTCTGTCGGAATTTTAGTTATTTAAAATGTTTATTTTGACCGGACTATAATGGCAATAACTCCGGACTTATTGGAGATAATCTAATTTAATTTTCTATCATATATTAAAAAGTTCAGTGCTCTACGATGAATAGTTATCGAGAAAATTACTGATAAAGTCAAAAATATCAAAAATATAAATCCGCTTATAACTTCAAAACTAGTAAGAATTTTACAGTTTTCTTGACGCCAATCGATTCCCCGGAACATTTTACATAGGTTTACGTCAAAATATTATACCATTGAGACACAGTTTTGCCGCAATTTACAAAATAAAAAAAGTAAGAATTTATTAGTGTGTTTGAACATCATTTCAATTCAATTTCAATTTAAACCTATCTTTTTTGATAGATTTTGACGCGCTGATTACGAATTTGCCAAGCATTTTGTGCAATCTCCTCTAGTTTCGCCGTAATCGGCGTTTAAAAAATCAAAATTTTTTACGGCTTTGGCGTCAATCGATATACAGGATGCACCAGAACTCGCGCCCCAGAGAAAATTTGCAAGTAAGGTAGGATATCAGGAACATGAAAAAAACGTTTAAAAAATTCTATCTGTCAAAAAATTTTGACATTTATTTTTGACATTTGACATCTTTTTATGTCTATTTAATGATACTGATGATCTGGTATATGTTTTTTTACTATTATTTAATAAAGGGACAAAAATTTTGCCAACAAAAGCCACAAATAACATTGAACAGAATTACAATTTAGGATACAGCTTCATTGTTTCCTCTTTTAATAACCTATAGCAAAAAAACTTGGAAAATTATTTTTCCAACAGAAAAAAATAGAGTCAAAGTGCAAACTTTAAACACTCATAACTTCGAAATTTTTATAGATAAATTTTTTTTAACATTTGTTCCATGTTCCTGGTAAGTATCTTACCTTATATGGGATTTTTCTCTCGGGCGCGAGTTCTGGCGCATCCTGTATAGTACTAGTTTTTCGTAAAAATAAAAAAAAATGATTTTTTGGTCATAATGGGATAGTGTTTTTACGACGTAAATTGACTATTTTTACGATTTTACTACCGCTCATCTTCAAAAACTCAAAAAATTCGAAATTTTTAAACTTGACCTAATAGCGTTTTATGCACTTTTTTCAGTCTTTAAGACCTCTTGGAATGTAAAAACTTTATTTGGATCAATTTTAAAGTTGATTTTTTTTTCCAAATTTTAGCCGATTCTTGATTACTGTCAGTAACTCCAAAATAAAAAAAAGTAAAAATTTGTTGTTTGCATCATTTTGTGCACTTTTATATGAGACTATTACAACCACATTTTATGCACAAAAATCTCGATTTTCTTAAATTTTTGGAGATTTTTTCTCAGTTATTTGAAATTTTCGGCCACGTTTCATTAAATATTTTTCATTTTTTCCAGTATTTTCCTCGTCACTCTTATTTCTCGTATTAATTTCTTAATATTCAAAATTATTTTTTGTGCGACTGTCAAAAAAAACGTCACTTTTTTTGTTTGATTTTGAGTCGTGAAATAGCACATTTGTTGATAGTAAAATAAAGCCTTGACAACGTAAAAAAAAGACTTTTTTTTCGGGTCATCATCTTGTATGAAATTAGCTTTTATTAGATAATTCGAACGTAACGCAAGCCCTAGTTACCATACCAGAGCACACTAATAAAATTTAATTTTATGTAAAGATTCGATCGAAACTTTAATTTTGGTAATTTTTCACAGTTGCACACAAAATTTTGTATGCCACATGGCCGTGAACTATCTTTTTTTTATTCGAATGATTATTTATATTAATTCTAATTAATTATACAGGGTGTGTCAGAACTCGCGCCCCAGAGAAAATTTTCAAGTAAGGAGCATGAAAAAATCTGTCAAAAAAATTTGACATTTATTTTTTGACATTTGACATTTTTTTATATTTATTGAAGGATACTGTAGATGTTTTTTTACAATTATGTATTTAGTAAAAGGACAAAATTTTGCCAATAAAAGCCACAAATAACATTGAAGAGAGTCACAATTTAGGATACAGCAAAAAAACTTGGAAAATTATTTTTCCAACTGAAATAAATAGAGTCAAAGTGCAAACTTTAAACCCTCATAACTTCGAAATTTTTATAGATAAAATTTTTTTAACAATTTTTCCATGTTCCTGGTATCTTAGCTTATATGGCATTTTTCTCTGGGGCGCGAGTTCACAGCCTTGTAACATAAATAACTATTTTTTGCTGTATTCTTTCTTTTTTTTTTGATTTCATAACTGTTTTTGTAATTCCCAGGCAGCGGATGTGGAAGTGGAAACAAAAGCCAAACGTCGCGTCTACCGCAAAGCCTTGGAACACATCCCCAATTCGGTGCGTCTCTGGAAAGCCGCCGTGGAATTAGAAAATCCCGAAGACGCCCGAATTCTCCTCTCCAGAGCTGTAGAATGTTGTCCCACAGCTGTTGAACTCTGGTTAGCCCTCGCCCGACTCGAAACCTACGAAAATGCCCGAAAAGTCTTAAACAAAGCACGAGAAAATATCCCAACTGATAAACAAATTTGGACAACTGCTGCAAAACTCGAAGAAGCTAATGGTAATCATGCAATGGTGGAGAAAATCATCGAAAGAGCTATAACATCATTGAGTTCAAACGGTGTTGAGATAAATCGCGAACATTGGTTTAAAGAAGCTATAGAGAGTGAGAAAGGGGGCCATGTGCACTGTTGTCGTGCTATAGTTAAAGCAATTATTGGGTATGGGGTGGAGCCCGAGGACCAGAAACACACCTGGATTGAAGACGCCGAAAATGTGAGACGACAAACCGAAATTTGTTTTTTTGACTGTTTTTTTTTTTAGTGTGTGAGTCAGGGGGCTTACGAGTGTGCCCGCACTGTCTACAACCACGCCCTCGCCACCTTCCCTGGCAAAAAATCAATATGGTTGCGTGCCGCCCATTTGGAAAAGAACCATGGAACGCGTGAAAGTCTCGAAGGTTTGCTTCAACGTGCTGTTGCACATTGTCCCAAAAGCGAGATTTTGTGGCTTATGGGGGCTAAAAGCAAGTGGTTGGCGGGTGATGTACCAGCAGCGAGAGGTATTCTCGCACTAGCCTTTCAGGCGAACCCCAATAGTGAAGAGATTTGGCTTGCGGCTGTTAAATTAGAGTCAGAAAATCGCGAATATGAGAGAGCAAGGAGGTTATTAGCCAAAGCGAGAGGTTCAGCCCCCACGCCAAGGGTTATGATGAAAAGTGCAAAACTGGAATGGACATTAAATGATCTAAAAGCGGCACAAGAATTGTTAGATGAGGCTTTGAAGGTGTTCCCCGATTTTGCCAAGTTGTGGATGATGAAGGGGCAGATACACGAACAGGAGGGGGAGATGTCCAAGGCCTTCGATGTGTATTATGGGGCGGTAAGGCCGTTTTTCACCATTTTAAGATCGAAATCTAACCTCACTTTTTTTCTATTGTTTTTCGGCTGTATTTCCTTGAAAATGATTGAATTTGTGTTTGCCTTCATTTAATTAATTAAATTTTGTTTTGTTTACACAAAAAATTAGTGAATTTACTCAAAATTTAACATTCCTTTGCCATAACCTCACTTTTATTTTAATTGTGTTTTTTGGTAGTATTTACTTGAAAATGATTGAATTGGTGTTTGCGTTTATTTAATTTATTAAATTTCGTTTTTATACACAAAATTAGTGAATTTGGTTGAATTTAGTCAATTTTTGCCATAACCTCCCTTTTTTCAATTGCGTTTGTCGTCAGTATTTTCTTGAAAATGATTGAATTTGTGTTTGTGCACATTTAATTAATTAAATTTATTTTTGTTTACACAATATTAGTGAATTTGTGTGAATTTAGTCAAAATCTATCTCAATTTTGCCATAACCGCACTTTTTTGTAAGTGTGTTTTTTGGTAGTATTTACTTGAAAATGATTGAATTTGTGTTCGGGCTCATTTAATTTATTAAATTCGGTTTTGTTTACATAAAATTTGTGAATTTGTGTGAATTTAGTCAAAATCTAATCTCAATTTTGCCATAACCTCACTTTTTTTGTAAGTGTGTTTTTTGGTAGTTTTTACTTGAAAATGTTTGAATTTATGTTTGCGTTCATTTAATTTATTTAATTTTGTTTTTTACACAAAATCAGTGAATTTAGGTGAATTTAGTCAATTTTTGCCATAACCTCACTTTTTTAAGTGTGTTTTTTGGATAGCATTTACTTGAAAATAATTGAATTTGTCTTTGCGCTCATTTAATTTCGTTTTGTTGACACAAAATTAGTGAATTTGGTGAAAATCTAACCTCACTTTTCTTTTTAATAGATCAAAAAATGCCCGAATTCGATCCCGTTGTGGATTTTGCTGTCACGCCTCGAGGAGAAACGTGGTTTGTTGATAAAAGCGCGCTCAATGTTGGAAAAAGCCCGCTTGAAGAACCCCAAAAACGACCAATTGTGGCTCGAGGCAATCCGAATCGAGATCCGAGCCGGTATGAAAGACATCGCAAACGCAATGATGGCTAAAGCACTTCAAGAATGCCCCACTTCGGGGCCACTATGGGCCGAATCAATTTTCATGGAAGCAAGACCACAACGAAAGACACGCTCAGTAAGTATCATCACCCCTACAAAATTCAAATAACTAATGCTTGTCTAGGTGGACGCGCTCAAGAAGTGCGAACATGACCCCCATGTCCTCCTCGCTGTGAGCAAATTATTCTGGTCGGAGCGTAAAATCGGGAAATGTCGGGAATGGTTCCAAAGGACGATTAAAATTGATTCGGATTTTGGGGACGCATGGGCTTATTGGTACCGATTTGAGCAACTTCATGGTACTATCGAACAACAAGATGATGTGAAACAGAGGTGTTTAGCGGCGGAGCCCCATCATGGAGAGTTGTGGTGTTCGATTTCAAAAGACATTAAAAATGTGGGGTTGAGTAATGAGCAACTTTTAACTCTCGTTGCAAAAGAAGTTGTTATACCAGTTTGAATTAAACGAAACTAGCAAAGACAGGTATTGTTTAATCAATTAGATTTTAAAGAAAAAAATTTATTTGAAAAATTGTTCTAATTGAATGAACAATAGGGGGCCCCCACAGTGGGGTGACAGCCAATGAAGCGAATTTGAACAATTAATAATTAATAAATAATCTTACGTGCATGTACAAAATCATAAAAAAATCAATTTTCTTGATAAATGTCACAATCGTGGTATCAATTATCAGATTTGTTCTGTCTGCGTTGCAAGGCAGCCGCCAAGTCCTGTTTCAGCGCTTGTTGTTGCATACTTTCAGACAATGGTTGCACTGAACGTAAACTATTAACAATATCTTTAGTTTTACTGAAATATATTTCACTCAAAGTATTCCTGATTTTGTTCTCCATGTCTTCAACCATTCGTCCAATATTGGCAATATGGGGGTTGGCTTCATTCACGGGGGCATCTTGCTCGATCTAAAACCCACTTATCAATTTAACCCCCCATTTTGTGACTCACTCACTTGTCTCGTCAAACTCCCCCCTAAATTCATCGTTCCTGAGCCTGGCTTGTTTGTCTGAAGCCACAGCATGGCAGTCGAAGTCATTTTGTAGTGCGAAGTCCTCCCCGAGCTCTTCTCTTGGACTTCCACCACGTGAATTGAGTCCCAACAACCCTTAATTTTTTTACTTCCATCGCCAGTTTTCTTAATCAAAATCACCCCTTAAAAACACGTTCGGGTTTTAAAATAAACAAAAAGGGCGTAGGCCTACCGGCAAACCCGTGTTCCAAGTCCCAGAAATACACCGAGGAGACGCCCCCTTCAAAGTACATTTCCCTGTACTGGTCAAAGGCGTCATTGGCGTCGATTTCGAGTTTGCGTAGTCGTTCCGAAGGCATGGAGCCGTCGTCCAAAGGGGGGTAGTAGGTGTTGGACCAGGGGGACCGATACGAGTCCCCGTCTCTATTATAATCACATAGTAAATAATCGCGGCCTGTCTCTTTATCTCTGGAGATTTTCAATGGTTGGTCGACTGAAGACAACAAGTCTTCGCATAAATGGGGCACTAAATCGATCAAATCGCCGAGGTTTTTCTCGATTTCTTGGGGCGGTAGACGGCGCATCAAGTCGAGGGCACAGTCGAATTGTTGTTCCCCCTTGGAAAAGGGACAATTAAGTGAAAATATGACTAATGTTGACTTACCATCACGGAAAATAACACAAAAACGAAGAAAAGTAATTAATTAGAAACAAATTAAAGGTTTAGAACCGCCGACGTCGCCCAGTTTGTGACATTAGAATGACAGATGACAGTAGGGATTTTTATTTTTGGGAAATTGTCACATGATGTGATTTTGGCCTTATTTGAGTGACTTATCACTGATAACACTTGAGATAATACACTTTGGTAGTGGTTTAGTCGATCAAATAATTCTAAAGTGTTAGGTTGTTATTAGTTGTCAAAACAGTAAAATTCACAGATTACAGGTTTCTGTAATATATTAGCAAAAAAATTAAAACTAAAATGATTTGTTTTTTAAATGTTTGATAGTCCAAGCTTATGTGCGTCGAGAGTGCCATTAAAACACTGCTCATTTAATAGAATTGACTTTTATTAACACAATGGAAAGTAAAAATAAGTTAAATATACAAAGTGCAAGTTGCCACTTTAATAATAAAAAATAGCATATTTCGCAATAACAATATAATTCCGTTATTTGTCTGAAAAAAGGTGCACAATCAACGTATACAAATCATAGTTTTTTTTGAGCCAAGTGTAATTAAAAAATAAAGTCGTAACAAAACACAGTCGCCTTATTTTTCTCAACAACCATATATAATATTTTTTTTTAAAGAATAAAAACAGGAAACCGTCTTATAGTCTGTCCATGCTAACAAATTACACAATTAATAATTTATAAGATTATCATTCCCATTCTGTTGTGCCAGGTGGTTTTGATGTTAAATCATAAAGTACCCGAGAAATACCAGGGACTTGTAATATCTCTACGACCATTTTCTGCACAACCTGTAAAACAAAAGCAATAAAAAACACTAAAAGTCACTAAAAAACATACATCTAAAGGCAGTTGTTTTCCAGGTACGGCTGGCATTCCTGTCATAAAATCACGCGTGCAAAATGGTCGCAACACTATCGACCTTTGACAAGAAGGGATCCGCAATGCCTGGTCCCTGTCAAAGTGTAAAGGTAGCAGAATCACAGGCATTTGACTCACTGAGTTCATGTGACCACTGTTCTGTAAAACCTAAGAAAAAACAAATTAAAAATATAAAAAATAAAAAAATTGTTTTCTGAGATGTAGCCTCGGCTTAAGCCTCCACAAGATAAGACTGTTCTCCCAGAAATTTAATCTAGGAAGGATGTATCAGCGGTCCCGAATACTACCCCCGAAACCGCCTTCTTAACCTTCCATTCTTAAGGGCATTTTAAAAAAATACTCACTGTGGTGGCAACGTCGTCACACTGTCTCAACGTCGCCAAAACATGACTCGTCAGATACGTGATGGTAATATCCAAAATGGGCTCCTTAACCAGCCCCCCAAACACATAACAAACTCGATTAATATTTCGACAAATCCTCGGTATAAGACAAGCCAAAAACATCAAATCGTCCCAATCGGGTTCTTTCTCACTTGAAATCCCCACGACGTAACTATACGACCGACAATCCCCCTGTACCCCCACACTCCTAATCGGTAACAACATCGCAGCCAACTTCTGCTTACTCGAAATCTTCCTTAAGACATTCCTAGAAAAACCACGCCCCTATAACTCCACCCACTGACACGCCTCTTACCTTTACCTCTCCTCATTATTGGTCACCGCTTCCACCCTATTCAATAAGGCGTGTTTCTTTTGCAACATTTGATCAAACTCGACGATTATCTTAACTAGGACTTGGGTCTCGCTGAAGTCGCGTTCCATGTAAGGCTCTTCGGCGCACAAGACACGAATTGCTAATCCGGGACCTGGAAATGGATGTCGCATTACCAATTCCGGTGTGACACCTAAATCGCGTCCCAAAGCCCGGACTTCATCCTTGTGGAAGTCCTTCAAAGGCTCAACGACACGTCCTTCCGAACGCAACTTTCGCACTAGTTCGGAATCATTGTGATGGGTTTTAATCGTATCGGCTTTGGTGGAAACCAAAGCCGACGCTGATTCAATCAAATCAGGCCTTAATGTCCCTTGAGCTAAGACAACTTCCTCGGGTTTTAAATTCAAATCAGAGATGATTTCATCCGAAACTCGCATAAAAACATCACCGATTATCTTGCGTTTCTCTTCAGGATCGCACGTCTTGCACAACATGTTAGTCAAGGTCGTTCTTAAAGTAGTTTCGTGTTTATCCACCGGTACTACAGTCGTCCCTTCCATGAAAGTACTCGCCGCCTTAACCACCCTCAAATTCAGTCCAATTTTCAGCAACGATTGGTACACTTTCGCGCTTTCATTTTTTCGCATAAAACCGTTGTCTATATGAATGGCGATTATTTGATCCGGTCGAAGGGCTTTGTGTAAAAGGGCGGCCGCAACAGTACTATCCACGCCTCCGCTGACCAATAACAAGACTTTGTTGTTTCCTACGGCGTTTTTTACGTATTTGAGACATTCTTTCTCGCGACTGGTCATTGTGTAAGTGCCAGTGAGACCGGCTACGTCAAAGAGAAAATTCTTAAGGATGGTTTTGCCGTTGGGTGTGAGGTCGACCTCGGGGTGGAATTGGAGACCGTAAAGGCGGAGTTTCTCGTTGCAGATGCCGGCGCAAAAGGAGGAGCTTTGAGCGATCGGTCGGAAATTCTCAGCGACTTTGTCGATTGCGTCACCGTGGGTGAGGAGAACAGTCTGGAGCTTGTCCAAGCCTCTGAAAACGAAAAAACAATTTTAGTGGTGTTTCTTCCAGTGTTGCCAATTTCACAAAAACTATTTTTTTAATTTTATACAATTTTTTATCAATTATGGACGATAATTTTGTGTTTTATAGAATAGAATATTAAAAAATAAATAAAATCTTAACGTCACTTGTCAAATGTAAGATTTTTTGGGTAATGTTGGCAACAGCGCATTAAAAATTAAATGGTTTCTATGGTGACAAACGTTTGAAATTATACAAAATGGCTCAAGATTTCTTTAAATATTCATATTTTAAAGACCACGTGGTCTAAAAATAAACATTTTCTATCGCCATATGAGAGATTGGCCGACTTTTTTGAATCACCGTGTATTTAATAATTGGCTATGAAACAAATGAAATAGATCACGTGGTTGATGTTAAAATAGCATTTTTATGAGATTTTTGTTTTGATAAAAAACAAAAAATGATTACACGAATAGTTGTAGTGTCAATATTTTTCTGGCTAAAGTTGGCAACAGCGCACCAAAAATTTGTTGGTTTCTATAGTAACAAACGTTTGAAATTATTGAATGCAGACACAAAGTGGCTCAAAATGTATTACAACGTTGCCAATTTGTGCTTTCCACGTGACTTAAAAAAATTATAAAAGTAACCTGAATTTAGCGTTTTCTATCACCATATAAGAGATTGACCGACTTTTGTAAATCAGCTTGTATTTGGTGGTTGGCTATGAAACAAAAATAAAATAAATTTGATCAAAAACTAAATCACAGTAGGCCTTGTTAGCTGTCATTTAAAACAAAAACAAAATGACGCGTTTGACAACTTGATTGATTCCAATTTTACGAGAGGATTTTTTACAAATTAACGATAAATGTCAAACTATTTTTTTATTTTATACAGTGTGATTCAAAAATACTAAAAATCACTCGCGTTATTTTTAGAACCACCAAATTGTTTTCCAAACTGCAAACAAAAATGTTGTACAAATCACAATTCTTGAAAGATGTCACTTAGTATTAATTATGAAAGGTAATTTTGACGTTAAAACATGAATCTAGAATATTAAAAAATAAATAAAATCTTAACGTCACTTGTCAAATGTAAGATTTTTTGGGTAATGTTGGCAACTTGGCAACAGCGCATTAAAAATTAATTAGTTTCTATGGTAACAAACGTTTGAAATTATACAAAATGGATCAAGATGTGCCAATTTGTGCTTTATTTCTTTAAATATTCATATTTTAAAGACCACGTGGTCTAAAAAAAATATGAAATTAGCATTTTCTATCACCAAGTAAGAGATTGCCCGACTTTTTTAAATCACCGTGTATTTGGTAGTTGGCTATGAAACAAATGAAATGTCAAACAGAACACGTGGTTGATGTTAAAATAGCATTTTGTGACATTTTTGTTTTGATAAAAAACAAAAATGATTACACGAATAGTTGTAGTGTCAATATTTTTTTCTTATAAATTTATTGCAAAATTTCTCTTAAAATCATAATAATACAAGTGGTTGTACAAATTTATCCTCTAGAAGGCTGTGAAATGTAAAATATTTTTTACCAAAATAAATTGATAAAAAAAAAATTCTCAATTATATGGTATAACGTTTTTCAAAATGATTTTTATCTAGTCGCTTATGGAATTTCATTACGTATATTTTTTTCTGTGCCGCTCTACTCTTTTTGAACCAATTTTGACAGCTGTCAATCGAAATAAATTAACATTAATTAGATTCAATATTTTTTAGAGCGGCATTTTTTATTTTACAAGCAAATTCCACAGGCGACTAGATGAAGATCATTTTGCTGAAACACGTTGTATATTTTTTCAAAGTCTAATAACGCAAAAATATAGAAAGCTCCAAAATAATAATTCTTTTTGATAGAAAATCCTTCAACTTGACAATTAAACCAAAAAAAATCTTGTTTATTGTTGCCAACTGTGCTAATAAATTCTTTTTCCTAAATAAAAACTTTAAAAACCAAAAAGTAAATACTTTGATATAAAAAATTGTTGAATAAGAAAATAAATAATACTAATAATGCTCTAACATAAATAATATATCACATGATTTTGACATTTTAATTGTCGTTGTGACAACAAATACTTGAAAACCAAAAAAAATTCGTTACTTAATCGGTTTTGAAAATATCAATGCACACTTGATGACATTTCTGTCTTGTCAAAAAATGACAAATGACATTGTGAGTTGTGTTATCGTCGCCAACTGCGAATTTATCGCAATAGGGGTATTTTGTAACAAATTTAGAGAAATATCATGACCTTGACTTTACGATAACCTTTCAATTGATAACTTTCCTCAAAAAAAGAAAAAAAAACCTACTTAAAAAGAATGCATTTCGTGTTGACTTCGACATTGTATTGTCCATCTTCGCGACTGTCTTTTCTAATAACGGAGCCCCCAAATTCCTTATTCATCATCTGCATCCCATAGCAAATCCCTAAAACTCTCAAAAATAGCAAATTTTGTCTTGAATTAATATTTGATTTTGCACCTAAGACCGGCAGCCCTATCCGAAAGATATCGCCATCGTATCGGGGCGCATCCTCTGCATAGACCGAATTGGGCCCCCCGGAAATGATGACCGCTTTATAGCCCCCTTCTTTGATATTGAACGCCGGCGTGTCCAATGGCAAGATGTGGCTTTCGACATTCAACTCCCTCACCTTCCTATCGATGAGTTTGCCGTATTGGGCCCCCGCGTCCAAGATGACGACCTTCTCCGTACTGGCAGCCCCATTCGTGTTCGTGTACTGACCTTCCAGTGTTAGACTGTGCATAGCTTTGCGACCGCAGCACTGAAAAACAGACACACGGCTGATCGTGGGGGGACCCAAATTGGGGGGTTATACCAACGATAGCAAATTCATAATCACGCGAGGCGGTGATTTGCAACTTTGGTTATATCCCGGCGAATGCTAAATTTAGATCGGGAGGAAGGGGGGCGATTTTGAGGGGGTTTGAGGCGGTCACATGGTTGGGGCACACGAGGCGAAATGGCGCGTTTGAGGGGGGCATAGGGAAGGAAATGCGTTTTTTAAAGTGAAATTTGCAATAGCAAATCATGACCTATAAGCCTACGGCGTATTTTTATTTCCACCGGTTTTTGGAGTGAAAGTTAGGGATTTTGGGGCGGTTTTACACGATTCTGTGATTGTAATTTAAGAGAAAAACTTACCTCCGAGATTGTAATTACTAAATAACAATAATCAGGAATGAAATTTGTTGATAGAAAATGTCAATCACATCACTTTTATGGACAAAAAGAAGGGAGAGCTCTGCTTTACCGACTGGGATGCAACTGTTTCAGGCAATGTCGCGTAGAGGACGCGACTAAAATTACGTAACAAAAACTGTTTCTATCTGACTAATTCTAATTAAAACTCTCGCAAAATTAATGAAAATACAAGTAAATTAAATTTAAAAGAAATTAAGAATCAAGATATTTTTTTTTTCACCTATTTGCAACACTGCGACCGAAGATGGTTTTGTATCACGCAAATACACAAATAACTTATTCCCAAAAATTGAAGTTCAAATCCGGATTGGGATAACTTTTTTTGTGATATTTTTTTAGTTTCTGAGAACAAAATTAGAAAAAAAATTTGGAGCGATAACACACAAAAATTGAGTTCAAGTCTATAATGAAACAACTTTTTTTGTTAATTTTTTACAAAAAATACTTGTTTATGCGATTAAATAATTTTTTTTTCTTAAAATTTTGATTTTTAATCGACTCTACGTCTTATAAAATAATACGCAAAAAAAATTAAAGGAATTAAAAAAACAAAAATATTTTTTAAAAATGTTAAAGTAGATAAAAATATACAGCAGTTGGCTTTGGTTTATAAAAATTAAAAATATCTAACATAAAAAATATAGCGTGACCAGGTTTGTGGTATCATGTGACAATAAGTTTTAATTATTGTTGCCAATTGTGAAAACAAATCACCATTTCTAAAAAAATACGAAAAAGAAATTCGTTACTCAATCGGATTTTGAAAAACGTAATTTAATACCCACTTGATTTATCAAAAAATGACAAAGTGACAAATTAACGCATTTAACAAAACTGGCAATTTATTCCAAAGCAATAACTCAAAAAACTGAAGTTCAAACCCTTATTGAGTCAACTTTTTTTTG
>NW_025400984.1:10176084-10183381 GCF_015345945.1 Tribolium madens
AATTTTGTTTGTTCCAATATTCCAAAACGAAAAAAAAATTTTTTAAATTTTTTACAAATATTTGGTTATGCGATTAAATTGCTACGATTTTTTTTTTCTTTAGGTGTTAGGTCAAAAGCGGTTGCTTTATCAATTACAAAAATTGTGATTTCTCTAAGTCTTATAAAGTAGTAACAATTAAAAATAGTACGCAATTAAAAACAAAACAAAGAAATTAAAAAAGAAAAACAAAAAACGGAAATAAATGTGCAAAAAATTTTAAAGTAGATAAAAATAAACAGCAAACAGTTGGCTCTGGTTTACGAAAATAGAAAATATCTAGAATAAAAAATGTATCACCTGACCAGATTTGTGGTATCATGTGACAAAAAGTTTTAATTATTGTTGCCAATTGTGACAACAAATCACTATTTCTAAAAACAATGAAAAAAATACGAAAAAGAATTTCGTTACTCATCGGATTTTGAAAAACGTAATTTTAATACCCACTTGATTTATCAAAAAAATGACAAAGTAACAACTCAAAAAATTGAAGTTCAAACCCTTGTTGAGTCAACTTTTTTTTGTTAATTTTTTATCACTTTCTTGTTCATACGATTAAATAAGTACGAAATTATTTTTTAATTAGTTTAATTAATTTTTTTATTTTTTAATTAATTTTGTTTGTTCCAATATTCCAAAACGAAAAATAACAAAAAAAAATTTCGTTACTCAATAAATCTTGGAATACTTAATTACAATGCACACGTGATTTTTTCATGTTCAATTAAGATGTCAAGATGACAAGTGACAGATATGGCAATTCTGACAATTTATTCCAAACTCAAAAAATTCAAGTTCAAATCTTTGTTGAGTCAACATTTTTTCGTTAATTTAATAATTTATTATTTTTATAAATATAAATTTGAAAAAACTATTTTATTGGTAAAAATAAGTCCACTACAAAAAAAAATTTCTGATAAAATTTAAAAAAATCCAAAAGGGAATAAGAAAAAATCAAAAGCAGAATATGACACAAAAATGAAAAACCTAAGAAAAAGAAAGTCATAAACAAGGAAAACAACAATTAAGAAGAAAAATAAAAACAACAAAAACAAATGGGAATAAAAATCAAATTAAAAAAACAAAAATAGTCACTAATAAAAAAAATGATGAGAGAAATAAAACTGACAAAAAATAAGTAGGAAAAAAAAGAGTAATGGAAAATGTACACAACACTCAAAAAATTTTATTTAAAATTAATTTTTGGTCTTTTTGGCACCATACACCAAGTACCAAACATAACTATTTTCATCCAAATCAAAATTGTCATAAGACAACGACAATGACACATCTCTGGTAATATAATAATTTTCCGGACTGACCAAAACCCTCCATTTATATTCCGGGTACTTTTTATTATATTCAATCGCTAAATGTTTGGGAATACTATCTTTTGGGTACTGTTGCGAAATCTGGGCAATAATTTGTGGTCCTTCAATCAACATCTCATCAGTAGCATCGACATGATCTATAACATCGCCCTAAATTTAAAAAATTAAAAAAAAAATAAAAATCAACATGGTTCATTATTACCAACATGTGTGGCCTAATATTACTATGCTCCAGAATCAAGTGACCATCAACGTCATATTTAAGAATTGAGGGTTTCCCCAAACCGGCAGGTTTCAAACTGTCGATAAAATCGGAAACTTCCTTCTCACTCGCAATGGCAGTTTTATTATAAAGCGCAAAACCTTCAGATTTACCATACTACAAAAACCAATTACCCTAAACTCAAAATGCGCGTCAGGCTTACCAACTCATCTTTATCCATGTACAACAACGACTCGCATTTACCCTTTTTGTCGTACGACTCCATTGTCATACTTAGGGGAATCCCCAATCGTGCCATTGGTTCAAACAATTCTTTCATTTCGTTGATATCATCGTGTGGCAAAAGCCGTTCATCGTCTTCGTCACTGTCATCATCGTCATCGTCATCGTCAGTGCGTGCAACGTCAATCTCAGTCAACGGTTTTGGGGGAATTACAATTTGCACGGTTACCAACTGTGAGATTTTTCCAGTTTCGTCAAACACACGTTGCCAACCTATGACTGTCATATTCGACTCGTGGTCACTCTCATCTGTCATATATTCGGCCAACATCCCCAACTTGTCGTCCTCCCACGCTTCCGCAATCTAAAATCCCCCAATTCACAAAAGTGAAAAACCCCAAAAGACTTACAAAAAATTTAATCATATCAATGGGTTCCACATCTATTGCTTCAATCACCACTTCCTCATCTTCCGTCTCTCGTCTTTTCCGCACTAGAGTGCTAAAATGGTCTTTTTTTAGCTTCAACGGGAGGGAAGACAAGTCTTTCCGCATCCGTTTCAAAGGCTTGGAGGCCCCCTCAATAGTGGCCGTTAAAGCCACCAAAACAATGACAATTTTCAACAACATCTCGAAACTGAGTGCAGTTTTTGCCCATTGGCCGATTTAATACATCGGTTATCACTGACCCCTCGAACTTGATTTGATTTGTTATCATTGAAAACGAAATAATAAATTATGTAATTACAAAAAATCGATTCGGATGGAATAAAAGCTTCCAATCGAAACAAAAGTAAATTTTACGGGTGGTATCACTGATTTGTTGATGATTTGAGAGGAAATCTTGCGATTAGTGTAATAAAGTCAAGTGGGTGGCGCTTTTGACCCGATTTAAAACCACTTGATTTTGTTTGGTCTTCGCCCAAAAATATCGTCAAGGATGCAATAAATGCAATAAATAATACTTAACAGTGACCCCTGACCTCAACAGGGCAACTGCATATTCGGATAATTTACATAAGTATAGCTTTTTTTATTTTGAAACTGGAAGCAAATTTGCCCGATTTAACTCCACTTGATTTATGATTAAAACCAGCCGAACGGCCACTCTTATACCCGATTTATGCCCAATTGATTTCCTTTGGACCTAATTTAAAACCCTAGACTTTGTTTGGTTTTCGTATATTAAATCCAAAAATATCATCAATGCAATAAATAATGTTTTTTAACAGTGACTTTTGACCTCAACAGGTCAAATGCATAATGTACAATATTTACAAAATAAAGTTTTTTTTTGAATTTCAATCTCAAATTAGACCAAAATTTGAATCCTTTTGAAACAGGAGTTAAATATGTCTGATTTAAAGCCACAGACACAGTAAAAATTAATAAAGAAGGAATATTTTCAATTAAATGAAAACTATTGTACGTAAAAATACAATAGAACTCCGGTTTAAAGAGGAGTTTCGGATAATCGAGGTTCTACTGTACTTTATCTCATTCTCTATTTCTATCTCTTTCTTTCTCTCTTTTTTTATATCCCTTTCTCTTTTTACTTTGTGTGTGTTTGGTTTTAGATATTTTGACTTTTTCTTTCTCTCTCTCTCCCTCTTTGTTTTTCTTCATTTTTCTCTCTCTTATTTCTATCCTTCACCTTTTTTTGTTGCTCATTTTACTAGATTTAAAGGGCCAAATTTTCTATATACACCTCTGTAGTCGAAAAAAATAAAAGCAAAAAGGAGATAAGAAAAAACTCTCTCTCTATCTCTTTTTCCATTCTCCCTATTATTTATTTTTTGTGTTTTTTTCATTTTTTTTTTCATTTTTTTCTTCCTTTCTATCTCTCTTTCTTATTTTTTCGCTCTTTTTTTCACATATTAGAGTAGATTTTAAAGAAGCGTTTCGGATAATCGAGGTTCTACTGTACATTTTCAAGTTCTCTGTTTCTGTGTCTTTCTTTTTCTCTTTTTTTATTTCTCTCTTTCTCTCTCCTTTTATTTTGTGTGTGTTTTGGTTTTAGATATTTGTATTTTCAAAAGAATGAGTCAGATATCTCTCCTTCATTTCTTTTCCCTTTTCTCTTTCTTTTTGTTTTTTTTTCCTCTTTCTTTCTAGTTTACTCTCTTTCTCTCTCTTTTTTCTATCGTTCTCCTTTTTTTGTTGCGTATTTTCTTTCCCTCTCTCTAACGTCGATTTTGGATTTTATGACGTCAGTTGGCAACACTGGTACTAGATTTAGACGGCCAAATTTTCTAAATACGCCTCTGTAGATGAAAAAATTAAGTACAGAAAAAAATAAAACAAACTTTTTCTGAAAATATAACAAAAAAAATTAAAGAAATACAATAGAGCACACATTTGAGTTAATGTTAAAGAGGAGTTTCGGATTATTGAGGTTGTCTATACTTTTCTTTCGTTTTTTTTATTAGTTTTTCTCTTTCTATCTTCTTTCTTTTTGTGTCTTTCTTATTCCTTCTTTCTTTATTTTAATATGTTTCTCTCTCTCTTTGTCTTTCTCTGTTCCTCTCTATCATATTCTCGGTCTCTCTCGTTATCACTCTTTTTTAATTTTTTATAATTTTTTTATTTTTTCTTTCTTTCCAGCTCTTTCTTTTTTTTCGCTCTTTTTTTTAATATTAGAGTAAATATTAAAGAAGAGTTTCCGATAATCGAGGTTGTACTATACTTTTCTTTCGTTCTCTTTACTTCTATCCTTTTTTCTCTCTCTCTTTTTTCTACTTTCCTTCCCTCTTTTACTTTTCCTTACTTTTTCTCTCGTTTGTTTTTGTCTTTCTCACCGTCGGTTGTATATTTAGATATTTTACATTTTGTGTAATCAAAAGAATTGGTCCTTTTTCTCTTTTTCTTTCTCTTTATTTTATTTTCTCTCTCGTTCTCTCTCCTTTTTCTTTTTATTTGCTCCTTTTATCATTTTGTTCTTTCTCTCTCTGTCTGTCTAGGCATGTCAATATAAGTATTATGCTTCTGGGATAAACAAACAAAAAAAAAATGTTATCTTGACCTCGACACTATCGAGCACGAGTTGCATAATAAATTTTTGGTCTGTTTAGCATCCCTGACCTTGTCGATAACACTTAACCCGCGAATAAAACGGCTGTTACCACAAATTTTTGATTAGAATTCAGTCAGACATCATGCTGGTCCGTGTCTTTGTCTTATTTTCGTTCCTCCTAGTTTTGACTAGGGGAAAAACAGTTTACAAAGATTACAAACCTGAATATGTAAGTCTCGAAACATGTTGCGTGAAAAAATCTCAAATTTGCTTTTAGAAATTGGAAAAATCGCACTATCCTGGAAATTTCAGCACACTTAAGACACTACATGAGTTTGTTCGATTGGTCAACGAACACAAACTGAATGTTTCTATTATCATGTCGATGGGAAAAAATTACGAAAATGGTAATTTAAAAGAAGTCGTAGCTGCGACCCTTAATTTCCCTGTCAATTCTGTAAGTGGTACCAATTTTTCCAAAATGAAAAACTCAATCAAAATTTCAGGCAACCATCACCAAAGACGCAACGCTGAAAGAAGCCGATTTTGAAAAATTGGTCAAAATCGCAACCGAAGAACAAGTCGTAGTCGCTGGAAGCATTTCAACAGTAAACAATGGTACCGTTTTTGTTAGTAACAACATCAAAGAGGTACCAATCACAAAATCACATAAAATTTTCACCGGAATCAAACACGGAAAAACCGGATTTGTCTTCGATGACAAAAACTACGCCGCCCAGTATACCTTCATCACCCATGGTGCCGATGGTAAAAACACCACCACCAAGGTCCTCCACGGCGACGTTCATGTAAGTCCATTTTGGTACCGCTTTCGGTGTTTTAATACCGTTCCCATGGATACAATTGCTTTCGGTGTTTTAATAGCGTTTCCATGGATACAATCGTTTTCGGTGCTTTAATAGCGTTTCCATGGATACTACAATATTTTCAGGTTGACATTGTGGGTTCCGCTAACCTCAAAGACAGCGAAATTTCCACAATCAGGAAGGCCCTGATCGACGCCTACTTTACCTACGAGTCGGATGTGGTGCCCAGGGCCGTCTTTGCGATATTGAGTAAGCAATTGCCCGGTCACGAATGGGAGGTGGCCCAAATTGAGCCGCATAGTTACATCGATTCGGATAAATGGATTCAAATGAAGATTGTTGAAGATGAGTTTCTCGTGTATTCGATTTGAGAATGAGAGAGAGAATAAATTGTGATTGATGTAAATGTATTGTAATAAAGTTTGAAATGAATGATGGCGACGTTTAAAAAATAATTAGCGGTAGATGTTGTGTGCGGTTTTGAGTTTTATTAGTTGGAGAGGTCTTCGGTTGTGGTTGGACTTATCGTCGGAATTTTATGTTGGCAGTCGTGTCGTGGATTTTTATGACCGAAAACAGGCCGACTGAAGCGATAAAGGAGTTTATCGCAGTGGCATTTTGATTTGTGGAAAAATATGAATGAGCGGTTTTGCAAATTTCATTCGAGGAAACTGAAATTTATCAATTAAACGAATTTATTTATAAAGCTGACAACTGTATGAAAATTTTTTAAGCAAACGTAATAATTCTCGTGATTCTGGTTTTAAAATAAAAGCAATTTTCAATAGAAAAAATTCAAAAAGTACAGTTATAATAATTTATGGTTACATTTAAGTGAATTTTCACAAAAAGACATATACCCTCAAAAATGAAAAAAAAAAAACCTGAAACCTATTTGTAGATTCGAAATTGAAATAATTGATAGCATTTTCGATTTTTTTTATCAAAATTTTGGTTTCTGTTACAGGAGAGTGGGATATATTGGACCGTATGGTTACTAAACGCAAATACAAATTAAAATCAGCACTAAAATCGCTTAATTATTTTTTTTAAACAAAAGTAAAAAAAAATTTAATAAAACTAACAGAGGTCCCTATTTGAATAGTAGGTAAATTTTTGGGACACCGAAAAGTAAAATAAAAAAATTAAATAAAAAACTATTTAATACATACATAATAAAAAAAAATTTAAGATCAATAATCTATAGAACAAAATGAGTAACTATAAGAGTTGGTTGATGTATATAATAATATATTATTTTTTTTATATATTTAAAAGAATGTGTTTATTATTTTACAACTGTTATAAGTTGACTTATGAGAAAAAAACCTTTGTGGTTTAAATTGGAATAAAGATGATGATTTTACAGCATGTTTTCCAAAATGTGGTCCATTGTTCCCGAACTTACCCTATAATACGTTTTTTTCTCCAAAACAAATATTTCTGCTAGGAGAAGATGAATAAAATCAAAATTCTTTCTGAAACCCAAAAAACAGAAAAGTTGAAAATTTCAACAATAATATTCTTTACAAATAAATAAAATGAAGAAAAGGACAAATAAAAGTAAAAAAATTTAGTACTTGAAGAAAAGAGAGTGACAATATTTTATTGGAAAATCAAAATTCAGTAAAACTTAAAAA
>NW_025400984.1:10183551-10187984 GCF_015345945.1 Tribolium madens
AACTTGTCACAAATAATAAGATTTGAAAAAGCCAAATATTGAAATACATTTATTTGTATACGTTCTCAAAATTTTACGGACTCATTTCAGTCCCAAAAAAGAGTTTTTTTGGACTCAATAAAATAGTACATAAAATAATTATTTTGAGTTCTATTTTTGTTTCTTTTCACTATTTTAGGTGTTATTTTCACTTATCTTTTACCATTTTTTTTACTATTTTTGTTTTTATAAACAAAAGTTGTCACAAAAAACTGAATATTGAAACAATAAGACTGAAAAAGTAATAAAGAAACTAAAAAAATCTAAATGTGTCTAAAATTTTGAGATCTGCTAGGGGAGAGTGCTCTATATTGGAGTAGTTTATCAAAAATGTCAAAGCCAAGAAAAGAAATCCAAAAAAACTATGTGATTTTGATAGTTTTGAACTTAATTTTCTCTTGGGCAAAGATTAGTCTGCCGGAATCTGATAAAATATTTTAATCGAATAAAAATGCAATTAAAATATTGTGATTTTTGAAAACACTTTTGTCAAGTTGGAAACAATTACCAAAATATTTGGGTTCGTTAAACTATTTTACGTAAATTATTATCGATTTCGGTGAGCTACGTAAAATAGTTATTTTAGGTGTTATTTTCACTTATTTTGGAGAAATTATTCATACACAATAAAATGTTTAAATGTGTTTTTGAAAGCTACCTTTTTAACTAAGTTTTTTACAAGAAATTAAAAAAATGTAAAAGTGCGAAGAGAAAGATTTTAATTTTTATAAAATCAAAAGTTGTCAAAAATAATAAGATTAAAAAAACTGAATATTGGAATATAAAACTAAGAGTAATGAAAAAAAAAACAACTCAAAATTTCGAGAACCGCTAGGGGAGAGTGCTCTATATTGGACTAGACTATCAAAAATGTTAAAAATAAGACAAACATAAAAAATAAGTTATTTTTAAATGTAAATGTGAGAGTGGTTTAAACTAGACTCTAAATTAGATTTTTTCCAAGACAAAAAAAGCCAAAATTTGTGAAAATTTTACTACATTTAAACAAAAAAAACAATTATAACAAAAGTAAAAAAAAACATGTAAGTAAGCGTCGACCAAAATCTTGGTTGAGACATGTGGTTTATAAAAAACATGTAAACAAACCACAAGTTCATTAACCATTTTACCAACAAATAAAAATTTCGAGAAAATAGTGAGTTGCAATCAAACAAAAACAAAAAAAACACAAATGATTAAATAAATAAATAAATACGAAAACAAGCTTCCCCCTCTCGTCCCCCGGATGCAGATAACTCGTCAAAATCACCTAAACCACTATCACCAAGTGACATAAATAAATCCAAATAAACAGCATTTGATATGAATTTGCGGCCTTAAGCTCCGCCCTTGCCCGCCTTCTCCGCCTTAAATCGCCCATCACTAAGAATCAAAGTCGCCTCCCACACCACTAAAACAATCGCCAACCTTCCCATCTCTTACAATAAGGATCACGCGTGCCGCGGTCTCGGCCTCCCGCGATTCCAACCACCCATCCTCTTTCTCTCTCACGGCGGCGAACCATCGAGTCAGTCGCGATTTGACAATCGACGGTTGTGTTGTTGTTCGCGGATGCGACGACGACGTTCACGTGTTTCGATGAGTGAGTGAAATACAGGGTGAGTGAGTGAAGGCGAACCAGTGAGCCATTTTGGACCGACTTCCCCTATATGAACTCGCGGTTTGATTTTTTAGGGTTTTTTGCGTAACCACATGTTGCCAACTGGCCGACGCTAAAATAAACGGTAAATAAACAAATAACAGAAGAGTGTGTGATGGGAATTGAGGTCGATTTTAATATTTCACAAGAATTTTTTTGTAATTGGGACGTACCAAAATGTGTGGTTGAAATTCCATTATTGTTTTTTGAGCCAAAAATGGTTGCGGTTGCCCTAAATCCGATTTTGGAAAAACTAGTTTTAGGACTTAATATTTTTTTGAGTGAGGAAACAAAGAGGGCTATTTTACAATTTTTATTCCAATTTACATAAAAAAAAATCGAATTTTTGTCTTTTTTTTTCAAATTAGGAAATAAAATTCGAATTCAGTCACTCCCGAAGGCAAAAATGCGGTTTTGCCAACAATTTCATTCAATTTCAAGTTAAATTTTGGATTTTTCGTTCGAAGCTCATTAAAAAATTACTCATACTTGAATTTTTTTGAAAAATTAACATTTTGAGGGTCAGGAAGTATTTTTCGATAATAAAAATAGTCAAAAAAGGGATTTTTTTTTAATAAAAATAAGGAATATTGATAACAAGTGAAATAATAATGACATCAGTTCTTGTCAGGTATTGTTTTTTCCCACCGTTTCTTACAATTCCATTGGAATCCGGAAAGGTTCACTTCTTTTCAATTATGATTCTACGAAATCGGTTCGATCTAGTCACCGTATCCAACCCAGGCTATTAGAATATCGTCCAAACCCACCTAAATAAAGCTCACCTTCCACGAAATTATAAAAAATATAAAGAAGGGGACGTTTTTGGGGCTTTTTTATTCCTCCCAAAAAACCTAACTGAATTTTAAAGTCTTGTTTAGAAAAAAAATAAAAAAACCAAGTGCATTTTAAAGTCCTGTTTGGGAAAAATTAAAGTCGGGGCCATATTTGGGCCAAGAATTTAGACCCAAACAGAATTAGGAAGATTTTTCAGAAAAATATTAATTAATAAAAACACTAGACTTTGGTCTTGTCAACAACGATAAAAATTGGGGCCAAAATTGGGGACCATTTTTTCATTTTCAATGTCAAAATTTTTTAGAAACTTCCAAAAACGATTGTTTTGAATCAACAGATAGCAGTTTTTGTAACTTTTCTTGTTAAAATTATAAATTATTTTTTTCAAATGCAAAAAAGGTCCTGTTTGAGGATTAACAAAAATTAGAAAGGACTTTCCAGCTAAAAAAATTGAAGTTGTGTTCTTGCAAAGCGTTTCCAAGATCACAGAATAGTCTTATTTATTTACAAAAAATCAGGGGACCATTCTTTCAAAAAATGAAGATGTTAGAAACAATTTTTTTTGTAAATTAAACGTTGTTTTTACCAACAAAAATAAAAATTTCGACCAAAATTAGGGACCATTTCTAGGACTATTTTTTCAATATAAACCAATTGGGGGCCTTTTTTGCCTTTTTGTCAAAATTAGACATAATTTTCTCAAAAGTCTCACACGAAAATTAAAAGATAACTCTAATTATTTCAAATTCGGGAATGGTAATTTTGTTAGGACTCAAAAAAAGCTGATTTTATTTCACAAAAATTGGAGTTGTTTCAAAGAAAAAAATATTGAAGCTGTGATGTTACAGATTAAACTTTTCAAGTATTTCTAATCACAGAATAGTCTTATTTATTAACAAAAAATGACGTAGTTAACAAATCAGGGGGCCATTTTTTTCAAAATCGGCTAATTTTAATTTTAAAATTCATGGGGACGTTTTTTCCAAAAAATTAAACGCTGTTTTTATTTTTTTTCATTATCAATGTCCAAATTCGTAAAAAACTATCAAGAACAGATTTTTTTGCCTTTTTGCCGAAACTAGACGTCATTTTCTCCAAAAAAAAAAAAAATTATTTTTGATTCACAAAAATTATAGTTGTGAACGTTTTTGGGACAAAAATAGAAAAAAAATAATAAAAAAATTGAAACTGATTTTTTGCAGACTGAACTTTCAAAGCGTTTCCAAAATCACAAAATAGCCTTACTTAAAATTCATAGGGCTGTGAGGGCCATTTTTACAAAAAATTATAACAAAAGCAAAAATTTGGGCCAAAATTAGCGACAATTTTTTCGTTTTCGATGTCCAAATTCGTTAAAAAAAGACTATTTTTTTAATGGAAACCAAGTGGGGGCCCTTTTTGCCTTTCTGCCGTTTGACGTAATTTTTCCCTAAAAATGCTCGACAATTTTTAGACTCAAAAGAGAATGTTTATGAATCAAAAAAATAAGAATTGTAAATGGATGTAGACGTTTTTGGGGCAAAATAAAAAAACATCCCAAACCACAAAAGTCTAATTTTTTTACAAAAACTGACCTAGTGGGTAAATCAAAGAGCCATTTTTTTCAAAAGCGTTTTTAATCTTAAAATTTATGTAGAGGTCGGACCATTTTTCTAAGAAATTAAACGGGTTTAAAAAAATTTTTCATATTCAATGTCAATTTCAAATTCGTTAAAAACTATTAAAAGGCCATTTTTTTTCCAACAGAAATGAGTTGGAGGCTTTTTTGTCGAAACTAGACGTCATTTTCCCCTAAAAATCTTTCTTTCTTTCTTTTTGATTCCAAAAATTGGGGTTGGGAACATTTCTGTGATCAAAAAAAGTCAATTTTTGGGTTTTGTGAAAAAGTCGAAATTTCAGGATTAGCGCCCCCTGCCCCCCATGCATCTCTCAGTCT
>NW_025400984.1:10191288-10197448 GCF_015345945.1 Tribolium madens
GTTGGGAACATTTCTGTGACCAAAAAAAGTCAATGTTTGTGTTTTGTGAAAAAGTCGAAATTTCAGGATAAGCGCCCCCTGCCCCCCATGCATCTCCCAGTCTCCCTCTCCTCTTGCACCGTTTCGGAGGAAGCGTGGCCGAAGAGCAGCGGCATGTGCGAGCCATCGTCGGGCTACATCTCCAACAACCAGGACATCTGGTGGACAGAACACCTCATCCACGAGATCCAAACGGAGCATCCCGGCGAATTGGTCCGCACTGGGAGTCCATATTTCCTCTGTTCGGCCCTCCCGACCCATTGGAGGTCAAACAAAACACTGCCGGTGGCGTTCAAAGTGGTCGCGTTGGGGGACATTGGCGATGGGACTATAGTGACAGTGAGGGCGGGCAATGACGAGAACTGTTGTGCCGAATTGAGGAACTCGACAGCGGTGATGAAGAATCAAGTGGCCAAGTTTAACGATTTGAGGTTCGTCGGGAGGAGTGGACGGGGTGAGTGAATCAACGCCAGCGTGACGGATGGGAGATAATTGGACGGGGCGAAAACCGGAAAATTTATACACTATTTTCCACTATTGACAGATTAAATAAATACATTTGAGTAATTTTAAAAAATATACAGGGTGTTCCGTCTAAATCCCACTTTAGAAGTATTGGGAGTTGCAATAATCGTATTTATTTGAAAATTGGTACATAGCCATAAACAATTAAGTCCTCCTAAATGAAAATATTTTCAAGATGGCGGCACTTCCGGTTATACCGGAAGTCGGTCTCAACTTTCTTATTTTAAATGGAAAGGTATATTTTTTACTGCGTTTTTGGACTAATCGGGTTATTTTAAGAGAGTTTTCATCAGCTTTCCCTATATCTAATTTTAGCCGTTTTTGAAATATTTGGAGTTTTTCAAAAATTTTTGGATTTACACCTTCCACTTAAAAAACCGGTAACTCTGCTATGTTTTAAATTTTGAATTCGTTTTTTTGGCGTTTGAAAGAGAAAGTTCAGTCTTTCTTTCGGTGTTTTCAAATTTTGAAAAAAAAATAACAAACCATAAAATTTTAAGGTTACTTTTGTAATTAAAATACCCTTAACTCAATTTTTTCTAATGAAATACCCCAATTTTTATTTTACTAAATGGAGGAGAATTTAATTCTGCATCGATCTGTATTAACATTCTCTTTACCTAAATTTAATAATTTTTAAGTTATGGTGACTTTTTGTTAAGACTGTCGAAAATCTATTACGTTTTCGTATAGTTTGCTATGGAAATAAAAAATGTCAAAATTGTTTCTCAATAAATGTCGACAGTGACTTATTATTTGACAAATAATGCCAAAATATGGAGAGTCAAAGCTACTCAAACTTAGATTTAATTAATTTATTTTGTATTTATGGAGAGTGTAACAAAATTATGATATCGTTCATTAAACAAAAATAAATTTTTCCCACTTGTTAGCTTTAAATAATGATTGCATGGTAGAACCTATCAATAATAACTACGTTTGCATAACTTTGATTCTCCATATTTTGGCACTATTTGGCAAATAATAAGTCACTGTCGACGTTTACTGAGAAACAATTTTGACATTTTTGATTTCCATAGCAAACTATGTGAAAACGGGTATGGCTAGTAATAAATTTTCTGTAGTATTAAAAAAAAAGTCCATAACTTGAAAATTATTAAATTTAGGTATAGGGAATGTTAATACAGATCAATGCACAATTAAATTCTCTTCTATTTAGTAAAATAAAAATTGGGGTATTTCATTTGAAAAAATTGAGTATTTGAATTATTACAAAAGTAACCTTAAAATTTTGGGATATGTTTTTTTTTCAAAATTCGAAAACACCAGAAAAAGGATCTAAGCTTTCTCTTTCAAACGCCAAAAAAACGAATTTAAAATCTTAAAAAATGGCAGAGTTACCGGTTTTTAAAATGGAAGGTGCAAATCCAAAAATTTTTGAAAAACTCCAAATATTTCAAAAACGGCTAAATTTTGGTATAGGGAAAGCTGATGAAAACTCCCTTAAAATAATCCAAAAACGCAGTAAAAAATATACCTTTCCATTTAAACTAAGAAAGTTTAGACCGACTTCCGGTATAACCGGAAGTGCCGCCATCTTGAAAATATTTTCATTTAGGAGGACTTAATGGTTTATGGCTATGTACCAATTTTCAAATAAATACAATTATTCCAACTCCCAATACTTTTCATGTGGGGTTTAGACCGAACACCCTGTATATTTTGGGGGAGACATGAAGCTATAAAATTAAGTTTTATGCACTTTTTGAGTTCTTGTGATTTTTAGTAGTGTCAAAGACGTCATTTGGTATACTAGGTACTAGTTTTTCATAGGAATCAAAAATTTTTGATTTTTTGGTCAAAATCGGATGCTTCTAGCCTTATTTCTTAATTTTATTACTCAATATCTCAAAAACTCAGGGGCGGATCCAGGAATTAAGTATTAAATTATTATTAAATGATATGAGGGTATACAGTGAGCGGCAAAATTATAGAATAATCTTATTTATAAAACTGAAAATATTTTGTTTTGGAAAAATGCTCGAACAGGTCAATTTTCTTTTTAAAAAATACAAAATTTTTTTATTGATATTATTTCACTTTTTGGATATTTTTTTTTAACTTTATGTAATACATAATATGTTGGTGTTGCCATTTCGACAATTATCTATCGAATTCGCTAAAAAATAGGGGTTTCCATTAAAAAAAAAATGCCGCTGCCGTCATCACCCAAAAACCAAAAAGTGTAGAATTTTAAAACAAATTGAAAATTGTGTATAAGGTGTTCTAGCGAGTTGGTAAAGTTCATTATTCAAAGAGATATAAACTTAATTTAATTTAAAATTACAATTGATGATTTCTTTTTGAATTAGTAAAAACTAAGGAAGTATCGAGAGATCAAGATAATTTGTCCTTGTATCCGAAAACGTATGTCCTGTGCGTATGTCTGCGAAACGTCAAATAAAATGACAAGTGAAAAGGTAAAATCCCATGATCAAAAAGATAACTAAATTTATAATTTACCTTCAAAAAAGAACGGTCTTATTATTATACGTCGGCGACTAATTCCAGCCCATTTTGCCGTTTTCGACTTGTCATTTTATTTGACGTTTCACGTGCAGTTAGTTTAAAAACAGACATACGTACAGTTGCGGAATTAAAAATTCGGGCAGTACCTATTTTTCTGTCACTTTAAAAAGTTCACTGTAAACTACCTTTTACTGTCATCATGACTGACATTTGACAATTAAATAATTTTTTATTTATTGTTAAAATTGTTAATTAAACAATTTGTCTGTCTTATTATTATTTATTAAGATCTGCTGCCTACCCGTTATTACGCCACAAATCACTATTTTTGAAAGTAAATAAGTCAAAATGACATAAATATGACAAGAGTAAAAAATGAAGTTATTAATATAAAGGTTGTTTTAGAGTTTACATTATGAAAATGACAGTACTGCCCGAAATTTTAATTCCGCAACTGTACGTTTTTGGATCCAAAAATGATTACAAATTATTTTAATCTCTCGGTATATGTATGATTTGTATTAATAATGATTTAAAAAGAATTCTAATGTTTTTATTTAAAAAAACTTTCGGTTGTAAGGTTTTTATATTAAAATTTAAATATAAAAAATTGAAGCTTTTGGTGGCAAATTTGGGGGGGGGGCTGGCCCCCTGGGTCCCTCCCCTGGAACCGTCCTTGCAAAAACTATGCGTTGTTGCATTTTGTTCAGCGCGTAATTTTACGTCTAGCAAACGATATTTCAAGCGTTTTTACGACTTAAGGTAAATTTTACTAGCGTTTATCTTCAAAAATTCAAAAAATTCAAATTTTTTTAAACTTGACCCAATAACATTTTATGCACTTTATTGAGTCTATAAGACCTCTAGAAATGTAAAAAACGTAAAATAGATCAATTTTAAAGATAATTTTTTTTTTGTTTATCGTCGAGATTTTGGTCGATTTTTGGCACCCGGAGCGGTCTATTGGCAATAACTCCGGACTTATTGGAGAAAACCTCTTATATTTGATATCGTTGGAAAAAAAAATAATTTTCTATCATATACAAAAAAGATCAGTGCTTTACGATAAATAGTTATCGAGAAAATTTGTGATAATTGCTTTAGAATAATTCTATTATTATTACTCAAAATTAATTGAAGACCAGTGGCGCAGGAAAAGATAGACTTTAGGGGGTGTTTATCTATGTAAAAAAGATGCGCACTTGTTTATAATTGTACAGGGTGTTAAAAAATATTCTATTACTTTGCGGACCTATGTTTATAATAACAATAATAATAAAAAAAATCTTAATTTTTAATTCAAAACTTACCTTTAATTTATATTACTTTTAACTTACCTTTTGTTTACTTATTTATATACTATTAACTTTCCACTTTTGTTTTAAAGTTCGCGCTCTTATACGCCCGCCATCTATTGGTGCTTATTTTAGTTAGTATTGTGCGCTTTCTCTCTTATACTTATTAGAACATGTGCACATGTTTTAAAGATCGCGCTCTTATGCGCCCGCCCTCTTTTGAAATTTATTTGAATTATATTTGAATTTGTGAAAAATTGCCGACTTGACCGGGGCTCGAACTCGGGACCTACCTGCTGGAAAGCGGGACCTTATGCCGCTGAGCCACCACCGCCGCCAACAATTTCAATGTTTTCATTCAATATATTTTACACATAATTTTTCAAAAATTTATTTTTCGCATTTTTACAATGTTTTTGTGCTTTATTTAGTCTTTTGAACCCCCAAGAGTGCAAATGGACAATTTTGAAGTTTTTAATTTTTTCGATTTTTGTCGAAATTTTGGGCGATTTTCGGTACGCGGAGCGGTCTAATGCCAATAACTGCGGACTTATTAAAGATAACTTCTTATATTTGATACCGTTGGAAAGAAAATTTAATTTTCTATCATATACAAAAAGATAAGTGCTCTACGATAAATAGTTATCGAGAAAATTTCTGATAATGTTAAAAATATCAAAAATATTATTTCAAAACTATAAATTTTAAACGATCAAGAATTTTGCACTTATCTTGACGCCAATCGATTCCCCGGAACATTTTACATATATTTAGGTCAAAATGTTGTATCATTGAAATACAGTTTTTTCGCAATTTACAAAATAAAAAAAAAGTAAAAATTTGTAACACCCCCCCCTTAAAAACTAGTGTTTTTGAACATGTCTCAGAATCAATTTGTTTATATAGTGCTTATATTTTTAGCCTTATTCTTAACTTTATTACTCAATATCTCAAAAACTATGCATCGTAAAGTATTTTAACTTTTAACTTGTTGCATCGTGTTCAGCGAGTAATGTTACGTGTAGAAAACCATATTTCAAGCGTCAAAAAATTCAATTTTTTTTTAACTTGACCCAATGGCGTTTTATGCACTTATTTGAGTCGTTAAGACCTCTAGAAATGTAAAAATCGTAAAATAGATCAATTTTAAAATTAATTTTTTTTTTGATTTTTGTCGAGATTTTGGTTCGATTTTCGGCATCCGGAGCGGTCTATTGGCGATAACTCCGGACTTTTTGGTGATAACCCCTTATGTTTGGTACCATTGGAAAGCAAATTTAATTTTCTATCGTATAGAAAAAAGATCACTATCCTACGATAAATACTTATCGAGAAAATTACTAGTAAATTCAAAATCGTCCAACTCGACTATAGTAAGGTTCAATTTTGCCTCAAAAATGACAAAAACCGCTAGTTTGCATCATCCCCGACGTCATCACTGTTTATTTATCCGAAATCTCTTCCGATCTCTCGTCACACTTAACCAAGTCGAACAAAAGTGTCCCCACTTCGTCGTCGAAATCCTACGTTTCTTTTTTATGATTTGTGTCTTTTGTGTCTCGCAGCAGATGGAATCCGGCAAAGTCATTCGAGTCATTGAGACGCCGATCCGTTACATATTGATCACATTGTACGCATCGTAACGAGCCAAAAAAATCATTAAAAACGATACAACACGCATAATTTCAAACTTTTTTTTAAGCCCCCTACTGATTTGGGAACATTTCGGGGAAAAGGGACTTTATTTTGGTACCCCTGTTATCACAAAACAAATTCATTATTTTCCTTGAGATAGCTTGAGAAAAATAAAA
>NW_025400984.1:10197802-10199214 GCF_015345945.1 Tribolium madens
TATTCTAGTATATTGAAATTAATTTTAAAAAATCCCTTTAAATATTTTTTTTAATATACAGGGTCGCTATAAAAGATGGGTGCATTTATATGTATTCTAAAAACGGTTTATCAATTTGAACTGAAATTTGGTACATTGTAGAAATTTTTTAATTAATTTTTTAATTTCTACTCTTATTGTTTTAGAGAAACTAACTTGATTTTTTTTTAAGTGACAAGGGGTCACATTTTGTAACAGACTAACGTTTCAGTTTAAATATAGTCATATTTATTTCGAAAAATTGTTAAAATGTTTTTTTTATTAGTTTAAGATACAACAACACGCATAATTTCAAACTTTTTATTTGGGAACATTTCAGTAAAAAGGGACTTTATTTTGGTACCCCTGTTATATCAAAACAAATTCATTATTTTCCTTGAGATAGCTTGAGAAAAATAAAAATAAATGATTTGTTCCAGTTTCGTGATTTTTTCATCAAATAATATTTTTTTTATTCAAATTTTGAGCTATTTCCTTGTAACTAAACACTTTTTGTCCAATTTTTGTCGATTTTTTCTTCCATCGACCTTGCCCTGGTGAAAATTCCCCCAAAAACGCCAAACCTTGCGGAAATTGTCGCTCGAATTTGAAATTAAATTTTTTGTTCGAATTAATTACTTGAATAATTCATTGTTGATTTTCTCATAAACCTCGCTGACTTGCAATTCTTTTGACTTTTTTTCCTGCGACCCTGTATCTTTTAAAATGTATAACAATATTTCGCTCGTCGTAAACCTCAAACTGATTTACGACCAATTTGTCACCTCCTGAGATTTACACCCGATTTTTTTTTAGTGGAAAACGTATTTTCGGACAGATAAGATGACCACATCCAGGTTGGCCGTTGGCCACAACCTGCTGCGATAAGATAAGCGGCGCATTTTCAGAAAACGGTGTTGCCACCACAGAAAATCGAAAAAAAAAACGTGTAATGAGTGTAACCGCACGGTTCGGTTTTGGTGATTTTAAGCTCGTTATGTTTGAGTTAATTAAGTGATGGCGGGGTGAGTCAGCTGAAATTTTGTTTGTTTTTCAGGTAAATCGTTTTCGATTACGATTACGGTGTCGACGACGCCGCCACAGGTCGCGACCTACACCAAAGCCATCAAAGTGACCGTGGATGGGCCCAGGGAACCCAGATCGAAGACCAGTGAGTATTTACCTTGGATTCTGTTACACCGCGAACCGTGGAGAATTCTACTGTAATTAATTTCGATTTTAATAAGGAAATAAATTGATTATTTTTTCGAAAACGTTTTTGACGAGGTTTTTGTCCCGTAGAAAATTATAGTCGCAAACGTATTAAAATAGCAGTATTTTGCTATTATAAAGACGAAAAAATTAATTTTTGAGCTTTTTCTATTAAAAAGCTT
>NW_025400984.1:10201329-10202856 GCF_015345945.1 Tribolium madens
CGTCCAGTTACACTACAATAATGGTTTATTATGTTTTTTTTTAATATTTTGGAAATTTGGAATATTTTTTGTTTAACCAAGAAAAATTATAAAACATTGATTGTTTTTAATTTTAACTTTCAATCTAGTATATTAAAATAAATGGAAAAACATTTCTTCAAAAAAATCCCTTTCAATAAAATTTTTTTGAAACATACAGGGTCGCCATAAAAGATTGGTGCAGCTACATATTTTATCAATTTGGATCAATAAACGAGGAGTCAAACTTTATATTTTTTATGCAACTCAAAAATCTGGAGTTCGGCAACGTTTTTTCATCGTTTTTTACCCTTTTCGCCGTCAATTTTGGCGTTTGGCCACCGGCCAAAGTGTATATAATTGCAATTGCATGCATATACAGACAATAGACAAACCCTTGCACATGTCGTACTTATTAAACAGATGCCATTTTCAATAAACACACCAATTTCGGGTCATTTGTAAAAAACTCGCCCTTAAAACCTCTTTCTTAAGTCCCATCCCTTGTAAAAATTTATTCTTTTTCAAATTACTACAATTTCCGACACGCAACTTGTCCCGTCACGACTCCACATCGTGTCAAAATAAACAATATAAAACATTTTTTCTCCCTCTCTTAAACAATTCATCGGTTTTAATCGGAAATTTTGGTGAATATTTCATACGAATGCGATTATTATATTTTCGATTCGACGCCACACCACAATATATCAATTTCATTTGTGGTGTTTCGTCGCAATCATAAATATTTAACGATTATTATGTTTAAATTTGAGTTTTTTGACGGCTTGATGTGCAGTAGCAACGAGATGGGTCGGGAAATTGCCCCCAGAAACCGCGGCCTAATCATAGAGTAAATAACAGAGATTGCTAATAGAATCCCGCTTCTGATCCGTCATAATCACAGACGGCCGAGATCACGATCCTACAAATCCAATTTACAACAGTGATATATCGAAGCGGGCTGGGGAATTTTTTATTGTTTTTTTCACCAAAGCCGGCTTAGATTACTTCTGATGCGATTAAAATTGCTATGACAGATGGTCGTTTCGAAATTTGGCAACGAATCACTTTATTAAGGACCAAATCACTATCATGGACAACTGTTTTTTTTTTTTTAGTTGAGACAGACTTTGTCGTTTCAGTCTAAAATCGCTCTATTTTTGTGTCTATGGTCGATTATTTCACTTAAATTGAGAAATATAAAGAAAAAAAGTGGTGCCGGAATCACGGTTTGAACTTGCAATTTTTGAGTTGAAGGAAATTTGAGTTGCACATAAATCACCGCTCAGGATGTTTTAGTAATTAGTAAGACAGTTAATTTTTTATATAAAATTAAATCATCTCAAAAACTAATTAATAATTTAAAAAAAATCGATAATTCCAGTTTTTTGTATTTTTTTCTTTATGTCCACATTTTGTAACACTGTCGTTTCAGTCTATAGTTAAAATCACTCTACTTTTATGTCTATTATTATCGTTTATTTTACTTTTATTGAAAATTGAAAG
>NW_025400984.1:10204681-10205847 GCF_015345945.1 Tribolium madens
ACAAAGTCGTTTATCAAAATTTTCTATAAATACTAAAAAATTTTATGTTTTTTTTAGAAAAAAAAAACGATCTATAACTCATTTTTTAAGACAAAAAATTACACTTGACTACATATTGTTATTAATTTAACAATTGTGTGTACTGTGTAACATATTATAATAAAAAAAATCCCAAAATCAGGAATCGAACTCCAAACTTTCGAAACAATTTTTTTCAATTATGTAGTACCTGATTTTTTTCATTTTGAATCAACAAAAAACGACATTTTTGTAGTATCTAAAAAACTGTAAATCACAGCAGATTATTATTTATTTAATATTTCATACCTTTTACAATTTAGTCATTTAAAAAACTAATTTTTTAAAGAAAATTTTTGATAACTGTAGCATTTCAGCTATAGTTAGTTAAAATCGCTTTATTTTTTCTCCCTTATCGTTTATTTTACTTTTATTGAGAAATAAAGAGAAAAAAAATGGTGCCGGAATCGAGGATCGAACTTCCAATTTTTGAGTTGTGGAAATTTTGGCTTTCAGAGTTTCACAAAAATTTCCGTTTGGAATGTTTTAGTAAAATATTTAAATTTTATTTATTTCAAATTTGACAATAAAAAATTCATTTTTAAAGAAAATTTTTGATAAATATACTTTTTCCTTAGGAAAATCCTGAAATCCTGAAGAATTAGGTATTTTTTTAATCATTAGGAAAACCAATCAATTTCCTACAATTTTTTTAAATCAAATAAACATTTTTTTATTTTTTTATATAGTAGCATACGCAAATAAAAACAAAAAAAAATTTGTTTTAATGTTTTCGAGTACAAAGTTGCTCAAAAATTTCTATAAATTTCAAAAATTTTTATGTTCAAAAATCGGTTTTGGTAGGTAGTCTTTTTTAGGAAAAATGCTATCTATAATTCATTTTTTAAGACAAAAAAAATTACACTTGATTACATATTATGTATAAAAAAATGGTGGCGGAATCAGGTATCGAACCTACAATTTTTGAGTTTCTGTTTAAGAGTTAGAATGTTTTAGTCAAACATTTATTTTTCATTTATTCAAAATTTGATAAGTTTATAATTTACCTAATCATTTAAACACTAATTAAAAAAAATCGAATATTGTTTTTTTTATATTTTTTTATGGTCACAATTTATAACACTGTC
>NW_025400984.1:10205907-10264150 GCF_015345945.1 Tribolium madens
TTTATAACACTGTCGTTTTAGTCTATAGTTATTTAAAATCGCTCTATTTTTTTTGTCTATTATCGTTTATTTACTTTTATTGAGAAATAGAAAAAAAAATAGTGCCGGCATCAGGGATTGAACATCCAGTTTTGGAGTACAAATTTGATACTTCTACAATTTAATCATTTAAAGAACCCATTTTAAAGAAAACTTTCCATAATTATACTTTTTCCTTAGGAAAATCGTAAAAACCTGAACAATTAATCAAAAATTTTTATGTTCAAAAATCGGTTATTTTTTAAATAACAAAAAATTACACTTGATTACATATTGTTATTAATTTAACATTTGTGTGTACTGTGTAACAAATTATAAAGAAAAAAAATATTACGAAATCAGGAGTCGAACTCCAAACTTTCGAAACAATTTTTTTCAATTATGTAGTACCTGTAATATTGATTTTTTTCATTTTGACTCAACAAAAACGCCATTTTTATCAGTATCTAAATCTATTTTTTTTGTTTTGTCTTTCTGTTAATAATTTTTCAGTTTTCGTTTATTACTGTTGTTATCATTGCGACTTTTCCCTTTGTTATCGCAAAAATCGGTCAAGCCCCACGCCACAATTCCCACCCGATTTGCGTCCAACACTAAAATAGTCCTCTCTCACGCATTTACTCGGTTCACGTTGCTCGGTTATCAGCTTTCAACCGGAAATCAAGCGTTATCAGCAAAAACAGCAAAGTTCTCACAGCATCTTACTTTTCGGAGCCTTTCTATTGATTACAATTAAATTTAATTAGGGGGAAAATCCACAACCTAATCCCGGAATGTCTTTGTATCAATACCACAAGTTCACAAAGTGAACTTTTCCATAATAATAATAATTAGAAAACCGTAAAAGTGTGACTTATTACCAATAAATAATAGTTGGCGTTGTCGCTAATAGTGCAATAAATTTCAATGCAATTTTTAATTATGCGGCCATTTATTATAATTACGTGATGCGATTTGGAGGAATTATCATAAAGAGCGGATTTTCGCTGTTTGGGGGTTTTTATTGGCGTGTTATTACGACTGTTGAATTAAAAATATCGCAGGGGTGAAATTTCATTATCCGGTGGTGCACTGATGGACACACACACACATATGTACATGTGTTTTACATGTATAACGCATACAGAACCAATCCACTGACAAATGCGTCAGATTAGCAATTTACAAATCTGCTATTGCTGCAATTACTAGCTCATTATTTTGTAAGTAATTACCCCATTTGCCGGCGACTGCGACACACATTCACCAAAGGATGACAAAAGCCACCCGTTTCGTCATCAAGGGGGCGATGATACAAATAAAAGTGAAAAATCGTAGTAGGTACTTGGGAAATTTCAATTCTGTTTTTTTTCAAGTGTAGCCATCTCTCCCGGACTTACCCTATAATACGTTTTTTGCGCAAATAAATATTTCCGTTAGAACAGAATAGGACCGTTGAGAATGAATTAAATTTAAAAAAATCACAAACACAAAACATCAAAAAAGTCGAAAACTTTATCAATAATTGTTTTTAAGTAAAGAAAATACAAATGAAAAACTTTAGTATGTAATTTAAGAAAAAAGAGTTATTCGAAGATCATAATTCTCAAGAAATCAAAAAATCAACACATTTCGTCAAAAATCATATTATTATTGCATTTCTCAGCCGGTTTAGCAAGTTTTCAGCTAAAAACGCAATTATTTATATTATAAAAAAAACAAGCCAAAAAATTGCAGAATTCGGTCAAAAATTGACAAAATCTCAAGTTTTTTGCAAGATTTAGCTAAGAGAAACTGAAAAATCAAAAAATTAAGCCAAAAATTATATTATTTTTTTAATTCTCAACCGTCTTAGTACATTTTTCAGTTAGAAACAAAATTATTTTTAGGAACTTTTTATAATAAAGTTTTCGGCTTTTTCGCTATTCTGTTTATTTTATTTTTTTTCTAAATGTAGTCCATCTCTCCCGGACTTACCCTATAATACGTTTTTTGCGCAAATAAATATTTCCGTTAGAAGAGAATAGGACCGTTGAGAATGAATTAAATTTAAAAAAATCACAAACACAAAACATCAAAAAAGTCGAAAATTTTATCAATAATTGTTTTTAAGTAAAGAAACTATAAATAAAAAACTTTAGTATGTAATTTAAGAAAAAAGAGTGATATTATTTTATTCAAAAAATAAAATTCTCAAGAAATCAAAAAATCAACAGATTTAAACAGGCTAAAAAAATACAAAGTTAAATCCTAATCTGTTTTTGAACCATCAACTCATTGATTTCAAAATTTTGCCCAAACATGCCCAAAAATCACAAAAATAAATGGAACTTGATGCTGTTTTGTTATTTTTGAGCAAAATTAAGACAAAAATATCTCGAGAAACCACAAAATTAGATCGAAAACGCCTTTAGGGACGTTTTTATACTACAATTTTAAGTTTTTTGAGAAATTAGGCTATACGAAATCAACAAATCAACACATTTAGTCAAAAATCA
Organism: Tribolium madens; assembly: GCF_015345945.1. Classification (NCBI taxonomy): domain Eukaryota; kingdom Metazoa; phylum Arthropoda; class Insecta; order Coleoptera; family Tenebrionidae; genus Tribolium; species Tribolium madens. The sequence continues at coordinate 10,208,424 of NW_025400984.1, forward strand.
TATCAGCCGGTTTAGCAAGTTTTAAGCTAAAAACGCCATTATTTTGCAAAATATTATAAAAAAAACAGGCCGAAAAATTGTAGAATTCGGTAAAAATGATGTCATTTTTGACAAAATCTCAAGTTTTTTGAAAGATTTAGCTAAAAGAAAAATCAAAAAATTAAGCCAAAAACTACATTATTGTTTCATTTCTCGACCGTTTTAGTATATTTTTCGGTTAGAAACAAAATTATTTTTAGGCACTTTTTATAATAAAATTTTAGGCTTTTTCGCTATAAAAAATCAAAAAATCCACAAATTTAATAAAAATTATAGTATTATTGCATTTTTCGACCGCTTTCTGCAAAATATTATAAAAACAAACCAAAAAACCGCAGAATTCGGTCAAAAATGATGCAGTAGGTACTTGGGAAATTTCAATTTTGTTTATTTTTTTCTAAATGTAGCCCATCTCTCCCGGACTTACCCTATAATACGTTTTTTGTGCAAATAAATATATCTGTTAGGACCGTTGAGAATGAATTAAATTGAAAAATTTTCCCAAACACAAAACATCAAAAAAGTCGAAAATTTTATTAATAATTGTTTTTAAGTAGGTAAAGAAAATACAAATAAAAAACTTTAGTATGTAATTTAAGAAAAAAAAGTGATATTATTTTATTCGAAAATCAAAATTCTCAAAAATGTAAGGGGAATGCGAGAAAGATGGACTCTTACATATCAGAATTAGTGAAATTATATTTAAAAATTTTTTTCAATAACATTTAAGTATATTTTTAAAGAGAAGACACTCTCAAAAATTAAACAAAGTTTTTCCTGAAACCTGTTTTAAGTGTTTAGATTTAAAATGGAAATAATTGTATAGAATTTTCAATTTTCCTTATCAAAATTTTGGTTTCTGTTAGAGGAGGGTGGGGTATATTGGACCGTATGGTAACAAAACGCAAAAACAAATCGATTAATTATTATTCTTTTTTTAAACAAAGTAGAAAAATAAATTTTGATAAAACTAAAAACATGTTTAATTTGTCACAAATAATAAGATTTGAAGAAGCCAAATATTGAAATACATTTGTTTGTATAAGATCCCAAAAGTAGATATTTTACGGACTTATTTAAATCCTAAAAATGAGTTTTTTCCGGCTCAATAAAATTGTACGTAAAATAGTTATTTTAGGTTCTATTTTTTAGTTTTTTTCACACTATTTTATGTTATTTTCACTTACTATTTTCGAGAAATTCATCATACATAATACGACATTTAAATGAGTTTTAAGCTATTTTTTTACTTAAATTTTTTACGAAAAATTTAAAAAACTTGGAAGTGTGAACAGAGGAATTTTTGTTTTTATAAAATCAAAAGTTGTCACAAGAAAACTAAATATTGAAACAATAAGATTGAAAAAGTAATAAAAAAACTAAAAAAAACACAAATCTAAATTTGTGTAAAATTTCGGGAACTGCTAGCGGAGAGTGCTCTATATTGGACTAAACTATAAAAAAATTCAAAACCAAGATTAAAAAAAAAATCCAAAAAACTATCGGATTTTGAACTTGTTTTACTTTTGTGCAAAAATTAGAACACTGCGCGAATCCGATGAAATATTTTAATCGAATAAAAAAACTCCGGATTCAATAAAAATGCAATTAAAATATTGCCTTATTTGAAAACAATTTTGTCAAGTTGGTAATAATTAGCAAAATATTTGAGTTCGTTGAACTATTTTACGTAAAATACGATCGATTTCGGAGAGCTTCGGGTACCCGGATTGCGGAGAAATGGTTTCAGTTACCTCCGGATTTTGCCGGAAACCTCCAAAACCAAACAAAATCTCAATTGTATTTTGATTTGAAAATTTGTAATTCTCATTTAGTAAACTACTCTAACATCCCAATATTTCCATTTTTGCCTCCACTGAAAAACGTTTTTTGAAGCTTTTGAAGCTCCTTCAGGACAACAATCTGAACTTTTAATTTTTTCAGAATTTTAGAATCCTTTAAATTTTCAATTTCACTTAAATGAAACAAAAAAATTATATGTGTAGACATTGATTTGTTGGTAAAAATTCACCAGATCTGGTGATTTTCGTGCTATGATGATTTAGTGAAAATGAAAAAAAATAAAAAAAAAATTTTAGTGAAACACGATTTCCGATTACTGATAGAACACATTAGATCAAAAATGAATGATACTTTTTTTATTTTTATTTTCGAGAATTATTTAGGTACGTTTTCAAATTAGAAACTTAATTATTCGCCATTTTATTTCAAAAAAAATCGAAATACTACCAATTTGGTCAAAAATACTTTTATTTTTTGTAAGATTTTACTAAATACGAAAGTGATATTTTACTTTTACCTTTTTCGAATGTTTTACAGTTTTCTGTCAGAAACACAATTTTTTTGTAAATTTTGTAAAAAACTAGTCAACAATTTAACAAAAAAAGCCTTTTTGAGTTTTGAAGCACATTTTTGAGATCATTGTATTTAAACTGACTGAAAAATTACCACAATAAATTGAGATTGATGTTATTTATTTTGTTTCACTCGGTTTAACTGATTTTTGGGCAAAATCTCAAATTTTACGAAAGATTTCGCTAATACCAACTGAAAAATCAAAAAATTAAGTCAAAAATTATATTATTTTTTTATTTCTCGGCCGTTTTAGTACATTTATTTTTCAGTTTGAAACAAAATTATTTCGCAAAGTTTTGTGAAAAACAAACCAAAAATTCAATACAATCTGCCAGGAATAGTGCCATTTTTGTCTTTTTCGAGTGTTTAACCACGTTTTTAAAATAATAACTATAAATTTTTGAAAAATTTTGTTTAAACAGGCGGCAAAAATACAAAATTAAATCTAAATTTGTTTTTTTGAACCAGAAACTTATTTATTTTTCAAAATCTTGCCCAAACACGCCCAAAAATCACAAAAATAAATTGAAATCGATGCCATTTTGTTATATTTGAGCAAAATTAAGACAAAAGTATCTCGAGAAACCACAAAATTAGGTCGAAAACGCCTTTAGGCACGTTTTTATACTAAAATTTTAAGTTTTTTGAGAAATTGGGCTATAAGAAATCAAAAAATCAACACATTTAGTTTAGCAAGTTTTTCAGCTAAAAATGCAATTATTTTGCAAAATGTTATAAAGAAAAACAAGCCAAAGAATTGCAAGATTCTCAAGTTTTTCGAAAGATTTCGCTAAAAGAAACTGAAAAATCAAAAAATTAAGCTAAAAATTAGATTATTGTTTCATTTCTCGACCGTTTTAGTACATTTTTCATTTAGAAACAAAAACATTTTTAGGCACTTTTTATATTAAAACTTTAGGCTTTTTCGCTATAAAAAATTAAAAAATCCACAAATTTAATCAAATGTTATAGTATTATTGCATTTTTCGGCTGCTTTTTGCAAAATATTATAAAAACAAGCCGAAAAATCTCGGAATTCGGCATTTTTGCCTTTTTCAAGTATTTAAGCACATTTTTAAAATAAAAAATTACAAAATTAAATCGAAATTTTTGCTCAACAAACTCAATGAAATCAAAAATGATTTCTCCATCGTTTCAGAACGTTTTTGAGTTATAAACGCAATTATTTTGCAAGATTTTTCTCTAGGGCGCAAATTCTGCAGGTCGAAAATGTTAAAAAAAATTGGTGCAAAAAAAATATGTAAAAATCATTCATGTGTCAAGTGAAGTAAAATTTAAATACTTTGCAAAATTTTGATATTTGAGAAAGTAAATTTTGACACTTTCATAGCTGGAAGCAAATAAGCTTTTTGAGTTATTTTTTTTAGTCTTAATGTTTGATTTTTTTTTTTCAAAATTTCTGTTTATATTATTTTTAGTGTCGAGTAAAACGTGTTTTATAGAAAATGTCAAGTTTGATTTTTGAATTTTGGACTCGTTTTTACCCTTTTTTGACCCGGATTTTCATGAAATGGGGCAAAGCCACCTTATTTTTTTCCCACTTGTGCCCAAAAATCCCGAATCAGCGCCAACCTTGACTGCATACAAGTCCCCGCCACCTCGACCCATGGTGTGAGAGTTAATTAGGGCGAATCATTACCAGATGTCGGCTCATCACCGTCGCAAAATTCTCCAAATAATTTAGTATTAATGGTGGCGGAAATGGCATAGGCCGGAAATGATTGCATTGCATCCCTGATGGCTTCCTGCATCGAGTGTGTTTTGTTTTTTCAGGCGGCCAACACACGGCCTACCGGGCCATAGGCCTGGGGCAGCGGCCCTTCCTCGACGGCTCCTTCTCCACGCATTTGCGCGACTTGGAAGCGTACAAAAAACAGCAACGTGGGGGCCCCTCGTCGCAGAGCAGCGACGGCTCGCAAAGCTCCTACAAGCAGGACTCGCAAGGTAAGACTCCGGAGTTGCCGGAAATATGGCAGGCGTGACCACAGACTCCGGGTGTGCTAGTGACACGTCCGTAATTGGGCGGCGTCGCCGCCCGGATTTTGACATTGACATCAGCGACCGGATTATTAAAGTGTCATTTTGTTTCTTAATTAAAATTACTATGCGATGATGGGAGAAAAATCAGTGTAATGGTTCAAAGATTTCGAAACTTTCGTTTTCATGCTTTGTAATTTTTTAAGAAATCGGATAACTGTGTAATCGACGACTGATAATCGCTTGTAATATTTACACTTTGTGATTTTTTCGTTTTTAGCACAATTGTGTCAGTTTTATAATCAGAGAGGAATGGTTTTTACGTGATTTTTTTACGATCAAATGGAGTGTAGCTAAGCGTGGATTTAGATCGCGAAAATTACACAAAAACTTATTCAAATCAAACGAACCAAAAGCTAGGAAAAAATAAGAAAGCGATGAAAAATTAAGCAACTTTTTTACACAAAAAAAAGGTCTCGAGGACCTCTAGAAATGTAAAAAAACGTTATTTGGTTCATTTTTAGAGTTGGCATTTTTTTTGATTTTTGTCGAGATTTGACAATTGACAATAACTCCGGACTTATTGGTGATAACTGCTTATTTTTGGTACCATCGGAAAGAAAATTTAATTTTCCATCATATACAAAAAAGATCAGTGTTCTACCATAAATAATAAGCGAGAAAATTTCTGATAAAGTTAGAAATTTCAAAAATTTAAATTCGACTAGTCCTAGATCAAAACGGTGTGTTGTACGGTTGATTTTACATAATTTTACGGAATCTGGTAAAAATTCACCAGATTTGGTGATTTTCGTGCTAGTTTGATAATTTAGTGAAAATGAAAAAAATTAATTTTTTTAGTGTATTAACACGATTTTTTCAATTATTGATATAACACATTAGATCAAAAATAAATGACACTTTTTTATTTCTATTTTCGAAAATTTTTTACGTTTTCTAATTAAAAACTTGATTATTTCGCTAAATTAAAAAAAATAATCGAAAACCACCAATTTGGTTAAAAATAATTCTATTTTTTGCGAAATTTTACTAAAATAGGGTCGAAAACGACAATTTACTTTCGGCTTTTTCGAATACTTTACATTTTGCACAATTATTTTGTAAAATTAAGTCAAAAATACAAAAAATAAACCTTTTTTGAGTGTTGAAGCACATTTTTACGATAATACAAAATATATTTGAAAAATTGTTTTTAAATTGACTAAAAAATTACAAAAATAAACTGAACTTGCTGTTATTTTTGTTTTGTTTCGGTTTAACTGATTTTTGGGCAAAATCTCAAGTTTTTCGAAAGATTTCGCTAAAACAAACTAAAGAATCAAAAAATTAAGTCAAATATTACATAATTTTTTATTTCTCGGCCGTTTTAGTACATTTTTCAGTTAGAAACAAAATTATTTCGCAAAATTTTGTGAAAAACAAACCACAAATTCAAGAAAATATGCCAAGAATGGTGCCATTTTTTGAGTGTTTAACCACGTTTTTAAAATATCAACTATAAATTTTTGAAAAATTTGTTTTTTTGAAACAGAAACTCATTTATTTTTCAAAATCTTGCCCAAGCACGCCGAAAAATCACAAAAATAAATTGAAATGGATGTTATTTTTTTTTGAACAAAATTAAGTCGAAAACGCCTTTAGGCATGTTTTTATACTAAAATTTCAAGTTTTTTGAAAAATTAGGCTATAAGAAATCACAAAATCAACACATTTAGTCAAAAATCATATTATTATTGCATTTCTCAGCCGGTTTAGCAAGTTTTCAGCTAAAAACGCAATTATTTTGCAAAATATTATAAAAAAACAAGCTGAAAAATTGCAGAATTCGGTCAAAAATGATGTCATTTTTGACAAAATCTCAAGTTAACTTCATATTTTTGGTACCATCGGAAAGAAAATTTAATTTTCTATCATATACAAAAAAGATCAGTGTTTTACGATACATAGTAATCGAGAAAATTTCTGATAAAGTTAGAAATTTCAAAAATTTAAATTCGACTATAACTTCAAAACAATTACGAGTCCTAGATCAAAACGGTGTGTTGTACGGTTAATTTTACATTTAGTACCAGTTTTTCATAAAAATCAATAAATGTTGATTTTTGGTCAAAATCGGATATAGTGCTTTTACTTTTAGCCTTATTCTTAACTTTATTACTCAATATCTCAAAAACTATGCATCGTAGAGTATTTTAACTTGTTGCATCGTGTTCAGCGCGTAATTTGACGTCTAGAAAACCATATTTCAAGCGTTTTTACGACTTAAGGTAAATTGACAATTTTTTTACGATTTCACTACCTTCAAAAACTCAAAAAATTCGTAATTTTTTAAACTTGACCCAATAACGTTTTATGTACTTTTTTAAGTTTTAAAGACCTCTAGAAATGTAAAAAACTTTATATGTATCAATTTTAAAATTAAATTTGATTTTTGTCAATTTTTGGCACCCGGAGCGGTCTATTGCCAATAACTCCGGACTTATTGATGATAATCTTTAATGTTTCGTACCATTGGAAAGAAAATTTAATTTTCTATAATACACAAAAAAGATCAGTGTTATACGATCTCGAGAAAATTGCTAATAAAATCAAAACAAGCTAAAATTTCTAAAACTTTATTAAAAAACCGAAAGAAATACATAAATGGGTCTTAAAATAGTCATTTACACTTATTCGGCTATTGTAATGTAATAAAACATAATTCCAAGGCCTTGTTAACCGTTTTTATATTGTTTGTTCTCTCCTTGACAATCCTTTATTTCCCCATTAAAACTGAGTATATTTTCCTAATTTTTTATTCATCTTGGAATTTTTATCGATTGGCGTATTTACAAGAACTCCAATTGCGTCATTTCCCCACACGACAAACTAACACAAAATCTGGAAATCCTACACTTGTTATAATTCATTAATCGCTTTCTTTCTTTTTATCTGTCTTTATTTCCGTCTGACGTCACCAACCTCTTCCTTTTTCTTATTCTTCACCCAGCGATAAAAAAAAAAAAACAAACAATTGGCGCCCAACTCTCATCCATCGACAAACATGTAAATAATCTCTACAATTGTTGCGAATTTATCACTGAAACAATGAGTGATTCATTCCATGTGCTTGGCAGACGTCAAAGCTATTTAAATATTAATCTGTGATTCACCGAAAATATGAAACAAATTAATGACATGTGCCATCTCGATTCTTACAACCGGAAGTCGTACTATGGCACGAAAGCGTAACGAATTCTCGATTGGTCAAGTAGTGCGTGCAAAACAAAAAAAAAAAAATTTCGAGAATATGTTGTAATCAAGTCGGCTATAGTGTCACGGCTGGCTAGATCATGTTGTGTTATCAAAAAAGCGATTTCGATCACGTAGAGATTTATGAATGGGAAGCAGCCGAAGACCATTTCCAATCTAATATTCAACAGGTTGATGGGGGCCTCAATTTACGTCTCATTATGGGAAATCGACAGAAAACAATATACTGTCGGCCAACCTATCATTATGCGTAATGTGCCAAGCCAGGATATTACAAATTACAAAATCATTGCAAACATCGAGAATTTAAATCGGGGATGAGGAGGCTACCAGTTCGTGCATGTTGCGGTCGATATTATTGTTATTATTACACACTCTGTGTATGTTTTAACTTCCTTTTTACACACCCGGTAAGGGCACTTACTTTAAGGCTTCGGCGAAATGGATTGAGTTACAAAATCTCATGAAATTCAAGACTCAAAAAAAAATCATGAAAAATTGTTGCTGAAAAACAATTGGGCGAATTTCGAGAAGATTACTCATTTGAATCGTGACTCACTTGATTAATTTCTTCATCGGCACCTGCTACGAAACACTGGGCAAAGGAGGCTCTGAGTGATTTTTTTTTACTTGAAAAAAACTGTCTAACATACAGGGGGCGAACAAAAAGTATGGAACCAAACGGTTTTTTTAATAATTTTTCTTCAGATACTATAAAAAATGTGATCGTGTTTTGTTCTATAAGTTTTGCCTTTTTCCTTTCAAAATGGCAATTAAGTCAAAAATTTTGTAAATAAATTCTAAAAGTTTTTTTTTGAGAAACATCAATTAGTTTAAAAAAATGAAAGTAACGGTAATTTTGGTACTTGCCTGGTATACAGTGTGTCTCCGAATAGGTGAAATTTAGTTTTGAAAAATCAAGTATTCCTTGAAAATTTTCAAAAATATGTTTTCACCGTAGAGTAGAGTAAAAGAGTTATTAAGAAAAATTGTTTAGAATCAATATTTAGGCCTCTATACCAAATTTCAAATTATCACCGACCAACTATGATTTTTCATTTTTCTGTTTATTTCATAAAACATTTTTTTCTATTTTTAAGTTCTTTCATTATAGATAAAAAAAATCATATTTAGATTATTATTATTACAAAAAACTTTTTAACGTATTGAATTTTGATGTAGAAGCCTAGATGTTGATTCTAAACAACTTTTCTCAATAACTTTTTGTCGAATTTGTCACAAAAAAGCACTTGATACTTGATTTTTTAGAACCAAAATTTTGTTAGAAATTAGTCTTTAACTAAGTAAGGTCGAACCCCAAAAAAATAAAATTTAAATCGAGATTTTTTATTTTTTACAAAAAACGTTTTACCTATCCGAGGACACACTGTATATATATTATTTCCAATTTGATTTGAGTGTGAACATTTCAGTATTATTTTTTTTAACAAATCTATTTTTTGACAAATTTTTCTCACAAAAATTCTTGTTTTGAATTTGATACTTCATTTCACGCACCCAAAAGTCCTTTTTTTTTAAGTTTTTCGAATTTTCAATAAAAAAATTTTAACTGAAATTGTATATTTTGATTTGACATTGAAATGTGTATGAAATATTTTTAAATTTGATGATATGAGAAATAATGAAACGTTTAAAATTTTAACACTACAGGGTGATTCTTGTAAGGTCTACATTAGGAAATTTTCAACTTTCAAAATAGCTACGGCTTCTTTCGCAAAATTTCGTTAAAAACAAAGCAAACATTTATCAAACTGGGACAAAATTGGTGTTTTTGTGATAAAAACGAAAGTTTTTTTGAAAAATTTTGCTAAAACTGGCTAAAAAATTAGCAAACTATATTGAAACTGATATTATTTTAACTTGTTTCGTTCGATTTAGTTCGTTTTTGAACTAGAGATTCATTTATTTTGGAAGATTTTGTCAAAATATGCCTAAAAATTGCAATAATATCTCGAAATTGATGTTATTTTGCTTCGCTGGATTTATCTGGTTTTTGAGTGAAATTTTATCAAAAAATAAATAAAAAAAACACAATTTGGTCGAAAATGGTGTTACTTTACTTTTTTCAAGCACGTTTTTGAACGAAAATCTTTTTGTGCAAGATTGTACATTATTTTTTCAAGAGTGTTTTAGCTTGTTTTCCAAATATTTCTCACAATTTCGTTAAAAATAAGCCAAGGGAAAACATAATTTGATCGAAATTGGAGTTATTTTGGTGCATTTTAGTAGGTTTTTCAGAAAGAAACGCAAAATTTTCGTTAAAAACAAACTGAAAATTTACCAGGTTAAGACAAAGTTGCTGTTAGTTTTGCATTTTCAGAGTGTTTCAGCACGTTTTTGTAATAGAGACAAAGTCTTTTTATAAAAATTTTGCTAAAACTGGCTGAAAAATTAGCAAATTAGATTCGTTTTTGAACAAAAAACTTATTTATTTTGCAAGATCGTGTCAAAACATGCCTAAAAATTTCAAAAATACATCGAAATTGATGTTATTTCGTTTGTTTTACTCGATTTAGCTGTTTTTTCAGCGAAAACACTTTACTTTTTTAAGCACTAAAATCTCAATTTTGTGCCAGATTTTATAATTTTTTTGTGTTTTAGCTTGTTTTTCAAATATTTCGTTAAAAATAAGCCAAGAAAATTACGAAATTATTTTTGCCTTTTTCTGTAAGGTAAACCCGGGAGAGATCGACTTTGGAACTTCGAACCCTTCAAGAACTTTAACACATATTTTGTTACTTTTGAAAAAAAACATTCATGGTTTGAATAGAAATTAAGATCATAGTCGAAACGTGGTCCATCCCTCCCCGACTTCCCCTATGTGTATTCAAATAAAAATTTTGTTTCAAGTTGCTAAAATTTCATGGGAACTTTCTATTTCATTTCAGTGAGTTCGCAATCAATCGCTTATTCAAATCTCTAGATTTCGGTGTGAAGAAAATTTCATCGATTTAGTTCCGTTACAATTATTCCGAACAATAATTCTCCGTTTCCAGAACTATAGAAATGCACAATTGAGTTTTTCCCTCATTCGCAATGCACGTCTTGAATTATTACAACACTACGAGAAAAAAAATTCGTTTTGTCCTCGACAGGAAAGTAACCAAACACTAACAGGTTTTAATAGGGCTTCCCGTTTGTGCTGTACCTGTTTAGAATACTATGTGCATCACCGAATCCGAAATGAATCATAAATCTCAAGACGTGCGAAGACCCATGCATTGGGAAAATCCACTCACATGACGTGCTATTCGGCACACATCAAAGCGGAAAGAACCGTTTTCCTCCCTAATTTTCCCTCCGAAACCGTCAATTACGTCCCTTGAAAAAAAATTTGCGGCCCTTTCTTCACAATGCAAGTTTTGTGGTTTATTAGCCATGAATGGGGAATTTGGTTCTGCGTGTGTGGCAACAAGTGACTAATTAGTCATCTGTTTGGGACAGGAAGAAATTTTTTCGCACTGTAATTTTTACCTAAGTTGTTAGAATCGCGTTAGCCTTGACATATCATCAGTGAGTAGTCGATTCGGTTTATAAAAATTGTGGTTTGAACTAGTAAACTGATTGGGAATCAGTCAAGCGGCAAATATATCTTACATTACACAGTAACGGATAGTAAGACAACGGATTGAATTTCGGTTGCAGTCTTTTACACATCAGCGACTCGTCAAATTCGTTCGTAATTACGCAAAACTCGGCCTACTTGAATTATTATTATAAATAACATGGAAGTTGGAGAAATTCCCATGCTTTATCGGATTCCGAACCGTAATTACGAAAAACAAAAACGATACAAAAACTTGTACAACGTCGTTACGCATGAACACTCTGTATTTTTAGTTCAGGTCAGTATTTCATATCTCAACCGTGAATAGAGTACGAAGTACGGTGGTCGGTGAGAGAAGATGACTGGACAACTTTTAATAGGATTAGAATAATGAGCTTTCTATTCGGTAGATCGCTACTAAGACGCTTTTGCTCCTTTTACTTTTCAAATACATATTGCGATCGACTGACTTGAACGCAAAACAAGGATTTAAACTTAAAAATTATTAGTTCTTGTGCAAAAACTAAAAAACTGACAGCGTCCGTAAAGTAGCACTTTTACGGACTCATCTGTCAAGTCTTGCTTGTGTATTTACTCAAATCTTTACATAATACATTTGCCAAAAGCCACATTAACGGTAAATAAGGGACAGGTTACTAAAGTTACCAAGTACAAAAAAAATGTTCACTTGTCATAAAAATAAAAATTGACATATGTGAAAAACTATGACAGACAAGTACCAACAACTTGGGTATACTGTTATCAGTTTGAGAGAGAGGAATCAAAAGTGCGATAAAAATTAGTGGTTTCCATTTGAAATTTCAAAGTTGGCGCCAATGTCTCGTAGTTCCGGAAGTTTCACCATTTTGAAAATAATCTAGTTGAATCAAGAATGGTCGATTTTGGTCGAATATAAAGTTTCAAAATTGTAGCTATTTTGGAAATTGAAAAATTTCTAATGTGGACCTTTCAAGAATCACCCTGTATTGTTACAATTTTAAACAATTCATTATTTTTTATATCATGAAATTTAAAAATTTTTCATATACAGAGATTTAGAGATAGGGTGTGTCAGAACCCGCGACCCAGAAAAAAATTCAGGTAAGATAAGATAAGATAAGGTAAGTAAGATGAACATCTGTCAAAAAAAAAATTTGACATTTATTTTTTGACATTTGACATTTTTTATGTCTATTTAATGTTACTGAAGATTTTGTATATGTTTTTTTATAATTATTTAGTAAAGTTATAAAAATTTTACCAACAAAAGCCACAAATAACATTAAACAGAGTTACAATTTAGGAAAGCTTCCTTGTTTCCTCTTCTAATAGCTTGTAGCAAAAAACCTTAAAAAAATATTTTTCCAACAGAAATAAATTAGTCAAAATGCTAAACTTAAACTCTCATAACTTTAAAATTTTTTAGGATAATTTTTTTTAACATTCATTCCATGTTCCTGGTATCTTACATTACATTTTTCACTAGGGCGCGAGTTCTGGCGCATCCTGTATATCTTTTCAATGTCAAATCAAAATATACAATTTCAATTTTTTTTTTTTTGAAAATTGGAAAACTTTTCTCTAAAAAAGGACTTTTGGGTGCGTGAAATGAAGTATCAAATTCAAAACAAGAATTTTTGACCGAAAAATTGTCAAAAATTAGACTTGTTTACAAAAAATTCTAATTCTCAAAAAGGCAAAAAAATTAAAATTTTAGACCCTAGACTCATCGACTCCACTAACTGAAATTTCGTAAATAATTTATTCATTTTTCGACTCATATTTGAGAAAATTTGACGAAATAATTGAGTTTTTGGCTAAAAAACGTGTAAAAAATTGTGTCATTAAAATCGAACTTTGTTTTGACGATTGCGCAAAAAAGCAAATTTTACTAATTGTTAATCATTAATTAATAAATATTAAACATTAAACAAGTTTAAATAAGATTTCCCAAAGTCCATCTCTCCCGGATTTACCCTATTTGCGGTGCAATTCAAATAAAGCCGATATACAAGGGCAGTTCAGAAACGAATCTACTTAAGCATAAAAGAAGAGTCGCAATTAAAAAAATGTTTTTTTTTGCCTTTTTTAATAAAAAAATAAAAACAATAATAGTAGTAAGCAGATCACTTAGTACGAAATTAAAAGGAATCAAACAAAAAATGTTATCGTTTGTTTTTTGTTTCGTGGCTTTGTATTACCTTTGTAACATGTCAAACAAAAACCCAACCAATGATAAACTTGTAATTTGTCGCTAAAATCAAATTTAGTCAAACAGAAAACTTAACAAATCAAAAAAATCTCCATGTATAATGACATGGTGCGAAAATAGCCCAACAAAAGTGATAATTTTGACCAAAAAGAGCCACTCTATTGTGTTCTTGGTAATTTCAATCTAGTAGGCGTTTTAACTTTCTTTTGTTATTACAAGAATTAGCCAATGATAGTTAATTATTTGTTTTAATTTCTCGGAATCATGACACGAGTGGATCTAAAAATAAAACACGTACTTTTTCTCCTCCAACGCGTTAAAAAAATTACAATTTCGTAAGTGTACGGTATTTCCCTCATTAATATCTCAATATTCCACTCGTTTTTCCACGTATTACCGTATTTCGTTTTCTCTAAGCGAAATTAACATGCGTCCAAGGTCGTCCAGACACTGAAAAGTGGACTTTGCAGTCCATAAACAATCACATTGTAATATTAGGGCAAAAAAGCCCAACCCATCACGTTCGACCTGTCAAAATGACTATAACGGAAACGACAATTTGATAATAAAAATACTTCCACGTTGCGTTGCGATTTCTCCTCTGATAAAAAAGCGAATTCGCGGAATTCGTTTTTTTCCCCAAATCCAGTGGCGTGCATATTTAGGCCGTCGACTTATTTTTATTAGTTTATGAACTACATAAAAACAATAGTAAAGACATTCTAAAATTGAATTAACATACAATGAGCCGTAATGGTCAAGAGCGCAATGAGAATAATAATATCGCTTTGTTCTTTTGTTTGTTTTTTGGCGGGTCATTTGAAACGTGTTTTACAGACGGGTCGCTGCACCCCAATCCGCCCCCCTGTCCCCCTGCCACATGGCCAGACTACTCGTACACCCCCTACAGCCCCCAAACAGGCTACTACGACCACCAGGAGGCTGCCACGTCGCTTCATCTTCCCACCGGTGAGTGCCCCCGGATGCGCCTTTTTTGACAGAGCGTTAGCCCCCATTTACATACACCAAATCGAGAACCACATTTACATAACACTAAAAGTGTCACTGACCCCCCCCAGAAATTTTTTAATTGATTTTATCTTTGAAAATTTGAATTTGGCGCCATTTTTGATATATGCTTCTTTGGAAAATTTGAATTTACCGCCAATTTGATCGATTTTTTTAGTGCTGACAGTCTCACTGACCCCTCAGCAATTTTTTTTAAATGATTTTATCTTTGAAAATTTGAATTTGGCGCCATACGAAAATTTGAATTTAACGCCAATTTGATCGATTTTTTTAGTACTAAAAGTCTCACTGACCCCTCAGCAATTTTTTTTAAATGATTTTATCTTTGAAAATTTGAATTTGGCGCCATTTTTGATATATGCTTTTTTGGAAAATTTGAATTTGCCGCCAATTTAAGCAATTTTTTAGTACTCCCCGAGGCTGGACACAACGAGTTCATCAACACGTCGCTCACCTCCCCCCCGCCCATGCTCAACAGTGCCAAATCCGAGCTGGACCCCATGCGGTACCCCGACAACAGTACTTACTACCCCAATAATTGGACCCCGAATTCGTACCCCAATAATTACAACTATTACAACACGCCCAACAACAACCAGCAGTACCCCAGTACAATGGTCCTCTACCCCCCTTTGTACTCGACCCAGAACCAAATACATTTCCACTTGCATGGTAGTACCGAAAAAATCGACCAGTACTTAAGCACCGAAAGTTTGAGTTTGACCCCAACTAGGGCTATAGAACTAGCACAGAGTGTAACAACTGAAGTGGCACAATCGCATGAAACTCTCGAGGATACGGAAAGGACACATGACCCCGCCAGTGTCTGGAGGCCGTACTAAAGGACTGTTTCTATTTATTGTAAAATAAAATTTGTATTATAAAAAGTATTATTACAGGAAACTGTAACTATTATTTTTCTACTCGCTTTATTAGCTTCTATTGTGTTTGTTACGATGGTTGTGTCTAAGAATGTTGCAATAACATTTTTTCTGTCAATTATATCGTCTCAATGTCAGAAACATATCAAAATCTATGTGATTTTTTAGGACGATTCAAGTCCATTTTCAAAATATTTTTATTGTATTAACAGTAGAACAAGTTAATAAACGATTAATGAGTGTTATTTCGCTTTTATTTCGCTTCAAAGTTGAACAAAATTTAAATTTCCCGCTCAAAAAATCGGCGGGAAATTCAAATTTATTCACAAATCGCGACGAATAATTGCGATTTTGACCTAAAACTTAAAGTCGTAGGTCTTCTATCACCCCAAATTTCCAAAAATGTTGGTTTCTATTTATGGCCCGATTTAAAAATATTTTAAATGGTTTTTAATATGTATAGTATAATATCTTCTAGATTATGAAAAAAAAACTGAGTTCCTATTTAAAACAAAGTTAAATAAATATAGCCCAAAATGTACTATGAAATTTAATTAATTTTTGAAATCGGGCCATAAATAAAAATTCTGTAGTGCCTCCCGGTTTTTAAAGGTCATATAAAAATCCATGTAAGTTGTGAAATTTACGCACGATTCAATTCTATTTTCAAAATATTTCTTTTGTATTAACAGTAAAACAAGTTAATAACGATTAATGAGTGTTAGTTCGCTTTTATTTCGCTTCAAATTAGAAAAATAAATAAATTTCATGCTCAAAAATCAGCGGGAAATTCAAATTTGTTCCAGTTTTTGTCATGAATTGCGACAAATAATTGGGATTCTGACCTAAAACTTCAAATCGTGGGTCTTAAAAAAAGCGCTGTAAAATTTTTATTC
Organism: Tribolium madens; assembly: GCF_015345945.1. Classification (NCBI taxonomy): domain Eukaryota; kingdom Metazoa; phylum Arthropoda; class Insecta; order Coleoptera; family Tenebrionidae; genus Tribolium; species Tribolium madens. The sequence continues at coordinate 10,224,696 of NW_025400984.1, forward strand.
ATGGCCCGATTTTAAAAACTAAAAAATATATTAAATGCTTTTAATATGTATAGTATAATATCTTCTAAATTATGAAAAAAACATTGGGTCCCTATTTAAAATAAGAAAGTTAAATATACGCCAACATATACTATGACATTTAGAAAAATTCTAATATTGTCAGCTTATACCATATTAGAAGCCATTTAACTAGTTTCTTAATTTTTGAAATCGAGCCATAAATAAAAATTCTACAGTGCCTTCCGGTTTTTAACGGTCACCCTGTATATGAAAATCTACGTAAGTTGTGAAAATTAAGTCTATTTTCATAATATTTATTTTGTATTAACAATCGAACAAGTTAGTAAACGATTAATGAGGGTTAGTTCGCTTTTATATCAGCAAAATTTAAATTTCCAGCTCAAAAACCGGCGGGAGATTCAAACCTCATCCGTCATTTTTTGACAAATCGCGCCAAATTACGTCATGGATTGGGATTCTGACCTCGTTCTATACCCAAAACCGCAACCTTTGCAAAAATTTAAAGTCGTGGGTCTTTTACCACACCCAAATTTCCAAAAATGTCGCTATTTAGTCGAATTGTTGCATTCACATTACCCCAAATTGTACGCCAAGCCGGAAATAAGGGGTATGTTGAACGTGGATTGGGACGAATTTTTGACCAAGATGAAGAGACGTCATGGTAAGGCATACTACCTTCTGGGGGCCCCAGTAGCCGTGTACCATGATGGGCAACTGATAAGTGACCAAGGACTTGAACATTTCATCAAAGAAACGTACAGGATTGAGATTGATAGGGATTTTGGGCAAATGGCCGAAAATGAATTGATTAAATATTTCTCCCAAATTTTGGAAACTTATAAAGTGAGTTTTGTTTTTTTTTTATTAAATTTTCAAATTGTTTGTAGCGAAAATTTGTCTACTTGACCATTGCGATTGATGAACGTGTAGTTGGTTCGATGCTATTTATGGTAATTAATTAATTAATTACTAATTAATTTTTAATTAATCAATTTGGACAGCTTTACAACGATTTAGTCCCACTAACTTGTGACAATTTTTTATTTCGTTGTACTAGAAAACTGCAAGGGTATAAAAACACCAGAATACATAGGTACCAACCATAAAATTGAAATGTCACTTCATTCAAATGTAAGACATTTTTTACAGAATTGCGAAATACAGTTGGCTGCAATGTGGCGGTTTCGGGCTCAAACACATTCCAATGCCTTGTGAAAACTATTCGGTACCACATGACAGACGAGGTGTCATTTCCATGTGTAATAAAAAAAGACACGAGGATAATAGTACCCAATTTTTTATAACCCTAGAACCTGCATCATGGATGGACTACAATTATGTCGCTTTTGGGTGAATCCCCTGTTTCCCTAACCACAAAATTAATTCTTTTCAGACAATTGGTTCAAGGTGCTGAAATTTTGAATTTGATTGAGAAAATCGGAACCTATTACGAAAAACCGGTCCGAAAAATTGAAATTGTCAATTGTGGCGAATTTACACTATGTCCAATCCCTGAAGATGACTTCATTAAGGCTCTAAACCCACCATTCGAAACGTTGTTCACTCACGAAGTACCCGTCGATGAAACGGACTCGATTCTTAGCTTAACTGGTTACAAAGAAGGCAAATATTGTCTCCAAACCGACTTAAAATCCTATCTCCCGTTTACAAGATATTCGAAAATGTTTGACAGTTATATGCGAGATATAGAGGGCGCTCCGGAGGATGACAACGTCACGATCAAAAAAATCGTAAAGGAAGAACACGAGGAGGAGGATAACCAATCGGATGATAACATGAATTCTTTGTTTTTTAGCCGAAGTCGGACGTTTTATCGCAAATTTTAAATAAATAATTAATCGTTTTGTTGTCACTGGTTTTGTTGAGGGTCACTGATCGGGTTATGTCATTTGTCAAATTTGACATTTGAGGTTATGTAATACTGAAAATGCAGCCTAATTTAATTAAATCAATTCGGCCGCTTACTGAAACTGAAAAACAATTCATTCCGGTTGAAATCATGGTCAATGATATGAACACTTGGGAGCAATACGCTGAAAAAGTGATCAATTTTACTTCGAGATATAACATCAGTTTCAGTATTTCGTACGCTCCGGACAACCTTGTGGGGAAATACAGCAAGTATCCATCATACGGGGATTTCCCGGAGACGTACAGTTTGGTGTGTAAACCCCCCGGAAAATTCCGGTACGTCACTGTCTTTTTAGAGGTCTTACGGCAAGTGGTGGAAAGAAAGTGAGGCCCACCAACGGGAGTACATGCCCCAGGAGAGTGACCCCTTGGGGGCGGAGGACTATGTCACTTTGGGCTTTGAGCGGGCTGTTGTCCCACGTGACGTTTGCATTTACGAAACGTACAATCCGGGGGCTGTGGTCCGGATTTGGGGCCGTTTCAGTGAGAGACATTGGAAGTTGTTATGGGAGGGCCCCCCAGAGGTGTATCCCGAGGAATCCCGCAAGTTTCATCCCACCATCACAAAATACAACTGTCTGATTAAGTCAGTTGGGGATTTTCGTTTTTCAAGGTTTACCACACCATTGATTTTCAGCGAAATTCGACTAGAATTCAATCAAAGTCATCTGAAATATCACACAGCAATCGATGCTGTGCTTCTAGGGGGCTATCAACCCAAACGCATCCTCCAGCAACATGTCTTACAAAACGACTTACTCAATTGGAGAAGTTCAAATGATAGCCCCAAAAAACAAATGACCAATACTGTGAACGACAATTGTGACTTTTTCTCACATCTTCCTGTACTTAATTAATTAATTAACCTAATTTTTTTTATCATAATTTTTTTAGCACGAAGTAATTTTGCATATTTTTCAATATTTGGACTTGAAATCGTTGTGTCGTTGTGCCCAAGTGAACAAAACGTGGTACGAGGCCACGTGCGACCCCATCTTGTACCAAAATTTGACCCTGAAAGTAGTCCCCACCACCTGAAAAAAACCTAACCTAATTGTGACATTTCAGCGTTATTGGCACCGAATCAACAGCAAAAACTTAAACTTTTTCAAAAACCGGTGTTGTGGAATCCGAAAACTCGACCTGTCGTGGTGTGGAAGCGACGACAAGTTTTTTTCAAGCACTTTTCTCCTGTAAGACAATAGCCGGTAATACAGATTCCTGTAATGCTCGTTCCAGATTTTTGCACCACTGTTGCCAACATCTCACCCATTTATCACTATGTCATTGTGAATTCGTCAATAATGAAATTGTTACGAAAATTTCACAATGTCGGGAATTGACAGAATTGCGATTACGCAACACCAAAGCCGATTATTTCGCTTTTCAGAATTTAGCACGTTTGAGTAAATTAAACACACTAGATTTGTGTTGTACTAGTGTGACAGATGGGCCATTGATGGCAATCCTGAAAGCCAATCAGAATTTGACACATTTAATGTTGGGTGAGTGTTTAGTCTGCGGTCCGGTTTGAGTTTCATCGCCAATTACAGATTTCTGTGAAAATATCGTGCAACTTGATCAGATTGTTGAAACTGTAGCCAATCATAATAGAAGTTTGAGGACGTGGAGTTCATTTAAAACCACAACTTTGACTCCTTCCGGTGGTTTACATTTTTCCAGGTGTGCCAACTTGAGAGAGTTGGATTTGGGTTGGTGCTTTTTGTTTGCACACCCTGGGGATTGTTTAGAGAGAATTGCTGCCAACTGTCCACATCTGAAAAGGTTCAGTCGTGCCAACTGCACTTAAAACACTAAGTGGGGGCTTTTAGGTTGATTATCTCACAGTGGAGGGGGGTCAACGACCAAATGCTTTTACCAGTGGTCACAAATTGTAAGGATTTGACATTGTTGGATTTGTTAGGGATTAAAAGTATCACCGGTGAGATATGCGAGAGGGCGCTCGTGTCGTTATCTCACTTAAAATTGCTCGATATTAGTTTTTGTGATTCTATTTCCGATAATCAAGTAAGTGTTAATAACAATTGAAAAGTTACTAAACTTCTGATTCTAGGTTCTTTTGTGGCGTCAGAATTATCCAAATGTCACTATACAAAGGAGCTGTCAATTTCTCGTCATGGACTACTTGAATTAACATGTGATTAAGTTTAAGGACCAAATATTGTGATATTGTTAGTATTACCAACTGTTATAAATAAATAGAACTAAAACATGTTTGGTTTATTTTGAGACTTGTTATTTTTAACTCTTCTATAATTAGAAGTCTTGTGGTTACGTTGTGGCCGACCACGAGTTTAATAATGTTTTGCGATGAGAAATATCTTGAAATTTGTAGTGAAAAAACCCTCCAGATCGATAAAGAAGGTTTCTTTTTACAGTTTGCGAAAACAGTCGCTGAAAATGTTGGTGAAAAATGGGTAAAAAACGTTTTTGGTAAATTGAAAACAGACAGCGAACGAATTAGGGTTATTTATGAGAATGACGAGGTGAAAAAAACGTCATTTTAATAGTTTTAAAAATTTTATTTGTAGATTAAAGACTACACAATCGGGTTTTTATCAAACGTGCAAGAAATTTACCGAAAAAAATCGCCCGAAATCGCTTCAAACCGCTTCTCCCAAGCTGAAACATCCGAAAAAAGTGGCGACACGAAAAAAGCCCTAAATTTATACAACCAAACAATACTAAAATCCCCAGAATCAGGTAGGGTTGGCAAGCTGTAAAACTAACGTAACCGAAACTTACAGACCCGACTCTCGCCTTGGCTTTGGTCAGGAGAGCCAACCTTCTAGTCACCCTAAACGAATTTTCCTACGCTTTGACTGACACTCAACTCGCCCTAAAACTAAAAGTCCCCAGTAATGTCAAATTTGACGTTTTTTCAACCATGGCTATGTGTAACAAAGCCTTGAAGGATGAAACTAAAGCACAAATTTCGCAAAATTTAGCTGAAAAAATGACAAATGACCCGAATCTAGTAGACAAGCTACGTCACAACATGGCCGTTGAATATGAACCAATCAAACGCGAGGTGAAAGTAATTCCACCAATCGGCGAACGCCATACTCACTTTAGCCACGCTTCGAGCAAAATCACAGTGAAAAAGTCCCCAGATTTGGGCCGTTATGTTGTCAGCAATGCCGATATCAAAACTGGGGAAATTCTAGTTGCCGAACCTGCCGCTGTGGCATGTCTCAACCCTGACAAGTTCGGTACGCATTGCCAACATTGTTTCGCCCGGTACGTATTTAGGGATTTTCCCCTAAATAACCCAGTTTAGACTTTTAGCACCCGTAGGTTGCCCTCACTGTTCCAGTGTCGCTTTCTGTAGCCCGAAATGTCGCGACGACGCCATTTTGACGTATCACAAATACGAATGCAAATTTTTCGACTTGTTACTAGGATCTGGAATGAGTGTTTTATCATTAATGGCGTTACGAATCATCACACAACAGAATTTGACACAAACACTTGGCATTTATGACAGAAAAGACACTAACGCCCTCTATAATTTATGCACGAATGAAACGAAACGTCAAAATTGTGATTTCCTGCAACGGAGTTTAATGGCGGCGTTTCTGTTGCGTTGCTTACAGAAAAGTGGTTATTTTGGGGGAAATGACACAGTAGTGCCAACCCAAACCGAATACAAGGTTGGCGAAATGTTACTACATTATTTACAAATCTTACAATTTAATGCACATGAAATTTATGAAACTTTGTACGACGAAAAACACAGTTTGAAAAGTGCCAAAATGGTCAATATTGGGGTTGCTGTGTACCCCACAGTGGCACTTTTTAACCACGAATGTTACCCGAGTGTCACACGGTACCAATCTAAGCCTTGTAAAATCCCTAGAATTGACATTTTTTTCAATTTTTTTAGGTATTTTATTGGGAAAACTATCGTAATCGTTTCAATTCGCCCTTTGACCGGGAATTTGTCAATTTCAGAGAATTATGGCCCAATTTTCACACGAATTAAATTACCTCAACGACAGAGAACCCTCTCAGGGCGTTATTGGTTCAATTGTCAATGCCAAGCCTGCCTCGAGGACTGGCCTTTGCTCTCAAACGAATCAAATTACGTCAAACGTTTAAAATGCCCAAACTGTTCGTTTTTGTTCCCTGTTTTCCCCGAAATTGAAAAATGTCCCAAATGCCAAACGAACATCTCTTTTAGGGAATTAACCGACAAGTTGGATTGGTGCAAAAATCAGTTTCAAACCGGAATTGATTTGGTTAAAACCGAAAGGAGGGATGAAGCAATTCCGGTTTTGTGTCAAGCTTTGGATACTTTTCATCGGTTGGTTGGTGTTATGTGGGGGTTGGTAGTATTGTTGGTGTTGTAGGGTGTCAGCGCCACCTCATGGTGAAACTCATCGTGCACAAGAGGCCTTAAGGATTTGTTTAGCCGATCAGGGGAATAGTTTCGATTGTCTTGTTTGAATAAATTGATTTAAAAAATTAACAAAAGTGTGGTGATTAACTCGAAGGGTGAATTTGTTTGATTTTTGTGTTATTGATTGGGTGTTAAATGGGTAAAAACGCAAAATTATCGAATGTTTGAGTGTTTTGTCGAGGTAAACAGTCGACTATTATTGTCAGTAGCGACACGTGGCGTCTTATCACAAATTTAGTGATTCTAGATAAGAGATAGATTAAAAATGTGATCGTTTTTTCGAAATAAAATTTCTGGAAATTTTCCTTTTTTAATTTTACATTTTTTTTACTATGAAATAATTTTAGAAAAATAAATAATTTTTCAACAGAAAACAAATGCGTCTCGGAACATTTTGCATGTCAAATTTTTGCAAAAAAAGTAAATGTGGATTATCGACAATAAAATTGACGCTTAAGTTAAAAAAAAATCATAAAAACCCCTTTTTCTCAGGGCTGAAAATTTTACACTTATTAAAAAACTAATAAAAATTTAATTACACAAACACACCTACCACTATAAAAATTTGTTTATTTTCGTCGTAAAAACCCCTGTCCTAGATTCATTGTTCCTCTGGAAAAAATCGCAGTCGACTACTACTGTTTATAAATATTTAAATCAGTCTCTGAATACGATTTAGATAGGGTAAGTCTGGGAAATATGGACCACATTTTAAAAATCTGCTTAAAAAAAAACACTAAAAAAGCAAAAACTCACACAAAAATTAAATTTTCACTCAAGTACGTGCTTTAAAAAGGTAAAGTAAAAATATTTTCGACTAAATTATGAGCATTTTTATTATTTTGTGACAAAATTTCACTCAAAAACCAGCTAAATCGTTAAAACAGACAACAAAATATCAATTTCGATTTGTTTTTGTGATTTTTAAACGTGTTTTGACAAAATAAAATAATTTCTGGAACTAAATTGAATGAAACAAGTGAAAATAATATCAATTTCAATTTAATTTGCTAGTTTTTCAGCCAGTTTTAGCAAAATTCTTCTAAAAAAAGTTAATTTTTATTACCAAAAAGTGCTGAAACACTCTATAAAGCAAAAATAACAGCAACTTTGTCTTAAACTGGTAAATTTTCAGTTTGATTTAACGAAACTTTGGCAAAAAATTGCGTTTCTTGCTGAAAAACGCACTGAAAGGCTCCAAAAAGGCCAAAATAACTCGGATTTAGATCAAATTCTGTAATTTCCTTGGCTTATTTTTAACGAAATTTTGAAAAATATTGGAAAAACAAGCTAAAACACTCTTGAAAAAGACAAAAAAATGTAAAACCTCACACAAAAAACATTTCGATCAAAATATGCTTGAAAAAGGTAAAGTAACACGATTTTCGACCAAACCGTGTTTTTTTGGTTTATTTTTTGACAAAATTTCGATCAAAAACTAAACTAAATCGAGTGAAAGAAACAAAATAGCATCAATTTTGATTTATTTTTGCAATTTTCAGGCATGTTTTGACAAGATTTTGCAATATAAATAAGTCTCAGTTCAAAAACGAACTAAATTGAACGAAAGAAATTAAAATAATATTAATTTCAATCTAATTTGGTAATTTTTCAGCCAGTTTTAGCAAATTTTTTTCAAAAAACTTTGTTCTTATCACAAAGACAATCTAAAACATTCCGAAAATGCAAAAATAACAGCAACTTTGTCTTAACTTGGTAAATTTTCAGTTTGTTTTTAACGAAAATTTGCAAAAGAATTCTTGACTAGAATGCTCTAAAAAGGCCAAAATAACACCATTTTTGATCAAATTATGTAACTTCCTTGGCTTGTTTTCAAGAAAATTTTGAGGAATGTTTAAAAACAAGCTAAAACACACTTAAAAAGTCAAAAATCATGTTAAATTTGAGACAAAACTGAGATTTTACTTCAAAAACGTGCTTGAAAAAAGTAAAATAATTGTTTTCTTGCTTATTTTTTGAGTGAAACAAACAAAATATCAATTTCGATTTATTTTTGGAATTTTTGGGCATGTTTTGACAAGATCTTGCAAAAATAAATAAGTCTCTGGTTCAAAAACGAACTAAATCGAACGAGACAAATTAAAATAATATCAATTTCGATCTAATTTGGTAATTTTTCATAGTTTCAGTAAAAATTTTTCAAAAAAACTTTGTATGAATTAGAAACACGTGTTAACTTAAATTTTTGGTTTGTTTCTAACGAAATTTTGCGAAAGAATTCCGTTTCTCACCAAAAAACTTACTAAAACTTTCTGAAAAAAAGCAAAAATAATAAAATTTTTGACCCATTTTAGACTCATCGACTCTACTGAATAAAATTTGGTAAATAATTTGGCAATTTTTCCTCTCATTTTTAAGAAAATTTGGCGAAATAAGTAAGTTTTTGGCCAAAAAATGTGCAAAAAATTGTGTCACCGTTTTTGACCTAGTTCACAATAACAATAATTAAAATCGAACATTGTTTCTTGACGATTGCGCAAAAAAGCTAATTTCACTAACTATTTAATTATATTAAACAAGTTTAAATCGGAATTCCCAAAGTCGATCTCTCCCGGATTTACCCTATTTGCGGTGCGATTCAACTTAAGCCGCAGTTCAGAAAAAAATCTACTTAAGCATAAAAAAGTGACAGAATTTTAAAAAATGTTTTTTTAATTCAAATAAAATTTTTGCCCACAAACTAATTAGTAACAATAGGAGTTTTTTATAGTTTCATGTAAAAAAAGTCTCAAAAAAAAATCTTGAAGCTGATCCCGAAAGTCCATCTCTCCCGGATTTCCCCTACACGAAAACCCCCATCTGAAACCCGGTCAACCATCCCGAAGTTGTCCATGCGTGAACCTCCACTTTAATTAACGAGTCGGAAAATACGAGTCACTCCACAACCCCCATTCCTCCAAAATCTCCCGCGCGCGCCTCCTTGATAATGAAATCGTGCAATTAGTACCAATTTGGATCACCTGTGCACAAAACACACCTTGACTCGCGTCGAGAGCAAATCTCGCAGATTCGTGACGAAAATGTGTGCGATTTTGTGAAAAATGTTGACGATTTTCTGGTAACTATAGCCCCCAAACCCCCTAATCCCTGAACTAATAACACAAAAGATAACACTTTCGCGATGACTTGAATCAACATCCAAGTGGGTTGTGACGCATTTCGAAAAAAATCAAACAAAAGAATTGGTTTTGTGTTACGTGTCATTTTTAGGGAAAAACAAAACACGAAAATTAATCAAATCCAATCGATAATTACAGTGGACACTTGTTTTTAGTTTCATATTTCAGCGGAATTAAAATTTTAAACAAAAGCCCGCAATTAATACTCCGGGAACAATCAAACCGGATTTAATTCTCCCGGAAAAAAGTAATTGGAATTGTTTGCAGTTTAATTTAAAAGTTTCAATCTTCTTTATTATAATTTAAAATCTTGTCGTTTTACAGAATATTGATTTCGAATATAATTTCCTGAAAATTCATGAAACTTGACCCGAACTGAATACCAATTTTTTCAGTCACTGGTCTAATATTATTTTATTAAGGACAAGGCTGGTGAAAACGCTAATTATTATTTACTAATCTCGATCTCGATTTTTAATCCCAGTGAAAGTTACTCGTAACAAAACCAAAAAATCAATTATTGGTTTTTGCAATCACACTGTATAATACAATAACTGTCGATTTCTTCCATTATTGGTCACAAATTTTATGAATGAATCGTCCAACCTTGACTGAGACAAGGCAGACCGGTTAGTTGTGGGTATTGACCCACATTGCAAAATATTTTATATACAGGGTGTTTTCCTATTAGTGCAAAAAAATTGCACCCACGTGTTCTACACCGAAAAATAACACTAATTTCTCCAATAAACCATAGGCCTACAACGCTTCGTTACTGAGATACAGGGTGATAAAGTTTTTTGACGTCAAAATAATTTAACAGAAATTAGTTTTTGCAAAAAAACACTGTTTTGGATGTCGAAATGCGAATCACAGACACTCCAATGACAAATTTTTCGGTTACTTTTGTTTATTAAAATCCAAATTCAAATTTTATTTGGAAAGAATGTTATTTTTTGAACATCCTGTATCTTTTTCAGGATTATACTTCTCGATCTTTTTGCACCAATCAAAAGCCAGGATTGCTTCCTCACAACCCCCCACCACCTCACCTGCGTGACACACTCACCACACTTAGGAGATGAAATTCCCCCAAACATCACGATTCTCGAGCTGCGCGATATTGAACAAGACGAGCTTGATCTCAACTACATGATCGAGAAATATCCCCAAATCGAAAACGTTTCGATCTACGACGGTAACATCATCAGGGTTAAATCGCCGAATCCGGATAATAAAATTAAAGTGAGGATTTTATTTTTAACACAGTTGGTAGACTGGTCACTTTTAGGTTTTACGTTTGGTGCGAATCGGTGTGGAAAATATCGGAAATAAGTTTCTGGGGAATTTCCCCAATTTGGAGATTTTGGATTTACGCGGGAATTTTTTACAAAGTTTAGGAAATTTTTCCGTGGGAGAGTTGAAAGAATTGTACCTCGACGGTGAGTATAATTTATTGTGAAATTAAAACACTTCGGGTTTCATCGGTGAAATTTCGTTTTTTGAGACAGTATCGGTGTATTTTACAGTTTTACCAACTGTGAAAATGTGTGTTAGGATTTTCTCAAACCAAGGTCTGAATTCCATGAGACCATCCCACACTAGTGTGAAAATATCAACGAGAAAACTCAATCTAGGGAGTATTTTAGTGATCCAAAACCCTATATATTTAACCACAGTGTCGAGAATGAAGAAACCTGTATCAAAACCACCATTCAAAGTTTCAAGACGCGCCAAAACGGTGGGAAAACGTTGAGTAAAATCCGGTGCCAAGGCTAGAATGGTTTTTAACACAGTTTTCAACGGATTTGCCAGATTTAAAAGTGGGGAAAAGCCCAGATTTGCTTGTCTTTTCCGTCTCGAAATTTCCAACATTGGTTTATTACCGAACAAAAACGATGATAAAATCCCCCACAATTTGCGTCCAATTGTCTCAACCACGTTCACAATTTTTTGAAAAGTAAACGCTAATGGTTTGGAGAATTTCGAAATAAATTGAACGATGGGTGAAATAATCCACTTTTGGTAAAATGGTTGGGGCTGCGCATCATTATTACCAATCAAATGAAAATTATTTGTGTTAAATAATCTCGAAGTCACAGGAGGCGTCACTTCTGTGTCATTTTTTGGTTTTAAGGCGTCTACAAGGGGGCTGTGTTCGATAAAATGTCTCCAAGATGTTTCATTAGTCAAAATTTCTAAAAAAAAATAAATAAATGACTTTTTAATAAAAAAAAAACATAGTTACCGGTGCAACAACATTGCAAAATTGCGATTAAGACGAAACAAACAAATGACAGCTTCATGATGGAACACTAGCCAACTCTGATCATAATTCATTCTTTTGTTTTTAGTTAGATTAGCGTGTAGGCCACTTGATTTATTTAAAAATTTTTTAATTGTTTTGTTGTGTCAAAATGGGTGGTTATGTGGGTGAATAAATTTATTAAATTAAATTTAGGTAACAGTTGGAACTGCTCACTAGATCTGAATTGGGTCCTGAAACTGAACCAAACAATCGTCAAGGATTTAACCAATTTGACTTGTCAGGGGAATCCCCACCCAAACAAAAATCTAGTAACCATAGCTCGTTTCACTAAGGTAAAAAAATCAAGTCCAAAAAAAAAAACAATTTTGAAAAATCAAGAGTTCCAGGACTTGAAAAACAATTGCCCATCGATCTGTTCCTGTACTTTACCCAAAGTCATTTTCACGAAAATGGGTTCCCAACGTTTGGAGCCCCTCATCGAAGTCAATTGTTCGCATCGCAGTCTCACCCGTCTCCCCCTCGACCTCCCCCCCAAATCGCGCATCATCCATCTAGAAGGCAACGAAATCGAAGACTTAAAACCCCTAAAACACCACCAAATCTACCGCAAAGTCCTCGATTTGCATCTCGACAACAATAAAGTGAAAACAATTGAAGAACTTGAAGGTTCCTACTTCCTCAAACATTTCCGGGTGTTCTCCCTCAGCGGTAACAAATTAACAGAAGTGCCAACCTACGCACTCGACAATGCCCTAACCCAAAACCCGCACATGCCCAACGCTTTGAGTATTTCATTGGGTGGCAACCCCTGGCGATGTGATTGTGTTTTCACACCAGTTTTCCAGGTACACCAACCCAAATTTGGGGTTTTTTAGTTTTTTTTTTTTTAGGAAATGTTGCAAAAATTTGCGCCACAAATACGTGACTTGAGAGAAGTCAAATGTTCGTATGTGGAAGGCGACGAAAATTCGCTCCTACCGGTAATTCAATGCTACCAATTGTGACACTGTTACCAACCTAATTTTGTAGATTATCGAACTGAGCCGAAGTTCGGTCTGTAGATCCCCAAGCGAGTATTCAGTCCAGGCTTTAGACCTTTTAAACGGAGTTTTAGCAAGTCTGATTTTATTAATTTTAGGGAAATTAGCGTATGATTATTATTATTTTAAGAAAACGGGACGACTGCCCTGGATTGTTACAAAAATGCCTTAATTAAATAAATGACTTGAAAATAACAACTTTATTTATTTATAGACTTGTTTTGTTGCGTTTTTGTCTAATCATTGTGCAAAGTTTAAATTTTATCATATTGTAAATAAGGTAGGTTATATAACCAAAACAAGATGGCGTCCGTGACATTTGAACTACCGTCACATAAAAATTAAAATCCCATCCAATTTAAACGTAATTCTCTTATGTTTGAACCACTTTGTGACAATTTCAAGAGTTCTAGTACTTTTAATTAAAATAATTTGTGTATTTTACACATTTGGTAGGTCATTTGTCCCGTCAAATTGACAGTTACGTGTCAAGATGTTGAACTTTGAAATCTGATTAATTTGTTCACTTATTGTTACGTTTATTTTATACAATTTAATTTATTTCTAATTAAGCATACTCAAGTATAAGACTAACTCCGAAAAAATGATAAACACTGGGTATGTCTCTAATTTTGTTTAATTAATTCGTAATTTGTCCTACTTGTAATTTTAGTAAATTACAGGGGCTTACAGTCTTCATAACGGGGGCTAGTCGGGGCATTGGCAAAGCCATAGCCCTCAAGGTGGCCAAAGATGGGGCTAACGTAGTCGTGGCTGCCAAAACGGCCGAACCACACCCCAAACTCCCAGGAACCATCTATACAGCATGCAAGGAAAGTACGTTTTAAATCAAATCAAGTCGCTTCCTGTCACTTATGTCAATTTTTCATAGTCGAGGAGGCCGGGGGTCAAGGCCTGCCTTGTATCGTGGACGTCCGCGACGAGAAACAGGTCCGTAATGCCGTCGAAGAGGCCGTGAAGAAATTCGGTGGAATTGACATTCTTGTAAATAATGCTTCGGCGATTTCCCTCACTCCGACACCGGAAACGGATATGAAACGCTACGATTTGATGCATAATATTAACACACGGGGGACTTTCCTAGTGTGAGTCAATAATGCCAACTTTGGAAACGTAAATTGTGACTTTTGGGTGGTTTCAGTTCGAAAGAATGTCTCCCCTATTTGAAGAAAAGCAAACATGCACATATTTTAAATTTGTCGCCCCCTCTCAGCATGAAACCTCATTGGTTCCAAAATCACGTGGCCTACACCATGGCCAAATACGGCATGTCAATGTGTGTTTTAGGCATGCATGAGGAGTTTAGACCGTTTCATATTGGGGTTAATGCCTTGTGGCCCAGGACCGGTAATACAGAAACCTGTAATTTTGGATTTTTCGATTTATGTTTCAGGGATTCACACTGCGGCGATTGAAATGTTAACAGGGGCGGACTCGGCCAAGTATAACCGGAAACCGGAAATTGTGGCCGACGCCGCCTATGCTGTACTAATCTCCGATCCGAAAACCACTACAGGAAACTTCTTTATCGACGATGAAGTCCTCAAGAAACACGGTGTTACCGATTTCGACCAATATTGTGTCGATCCCACTTTCAAGGACAAACTCATGTCCGACTTTTTCGTCGATGATGATGCCCTCAAGCCCCCTAGTGACGGTCGCCCCTCTTTGGCTACCCCCAAAATACAGGGTGATGGCAAAATCGTTAAAATCTTCCAAGGGATTGAAGCAAACTTATCACCGGACACGGTCAAGGGCACTCAGGCTGTCTTCCAGTTTGAGGTCACTGGAGAAGAAGCCGGGAAATGGTTAGGGATTTTATTTTTCTCACTAGATACTCACACGAGTTTTTAGGTTTGTCGACCTGAAAAACGGTGCCGGGTCGTGTGGACGCGGTGACGCACCTACAGCCCCCGACGCCACCCTCATTATGGACAGTAAAAATTTCTTTGATATGTTTAGTGGGAAAATCAAGCCGGCTACGGCTTTCATGATGGGAAAATTGAAAGTCAGGGGAAACATGCAGAAGGCGTTGAAATTGGAAAAACTAATGAGCTCACTCAAGGCCAAATTGTAAAAAACGTCTTGTAATTGTTATTTTTACACGGAATGAATAAAAATCTATTTTATATTCAAGTACCAACAGTGACCGAAAAAACTCCCTAACCCTAACCTCGAAAGTTATGTCATCGATAATAAATGGTTTTATTGTTTTTTCTTTGACTGCAACATTACTTTATTTCATCGGTTTGTTGGCTTTTATCAACGATCATGAAGAAAATAAGTGTGACATGACGTACATGTTCGAATACCCCCAATTCGTGGTACTAGAAAATTGAGGTTATGTTTACTTCACACAATCGATTTTTTTCAGCGAATATCGAACAAAATCGACGATAAATACCCGAAATATGGACTCTACGCTTACAGTGAAGGTCGACTTACTGAAAAAACCCGAAATATGTTTTTCGATGGCATCCCTGTATTATTTATACCGGGTAATGCCGGGTCACACCGTCAAGGTATACCAACGTGAAAAAACATAAGTGTCACAAAAATTGTTTTTAAGGACGCTCTCTAGCATCGGTGGCCCTCCGCAAGGCTTTAAATTCGCGCACACCGTTTCATTTTGACTACTTTTTGATCGATTTAAATAAAGAGTTAAGTGGACTAAATGGGGCACTTCTGGTCGATCAACTCGAATATGTCAACAATTCGATCTATACTGTGCTTAATTTATACAAAAAACCGGCGAAATCAGTGGTCCTAGTTGGCCATTCTATGGTAAGTGACAACTGACAAGTCCAATTGGGTGATTAGTTTTTCAAGGGTGGTATAATTGCCAAACGTTTAGGGGAAAATTCCGACTTGGTACCAATCGTACTTGGCTTAGCTGCACCCTATAGACGGCCTCCCATGCAAATGGACTCATTTTCGTACAACTTTTACAAAAATATTGACACTAGAAACAGTTCTACCACTTTTGTAAGCATCACAGGGGGTTATAATGATTTTCTAGTGCCTTCGTTTCTCACCAAACTTGACGGTAGTATCAATGTCGTGGTAAGTAGTCACTAAATTTGGTAATTTTTGGCTTGTAATGTTTGTGGTAGAGTACACAAATCCCACGGTCGTGGCTACCAGCCGACCATGTTTGCATCCTTTGGTGCAAACAATTGATTTTGGCTATAAACAGAGCTCTCTTTGATTCAGTCGATCCAAAAACAAAACAAATATCAAACGATCAAAATCTACGTTATAGGGTTTTTCACCATCATTTGATTCACGTGAGACGCCAACCTAAAGAAATAAAATCACTAAATTTGGTACATTCTAGCATAGCGGTATTAATATACGACTTTTGGATAGTTATAGTCTTAGTCCGAATATTAAAAATCAGGGGGAGTGGATTGAGCCTTTAGGGCGCCAATACTCAATTCATGTCCCTCGACTGTCAAGCAGCCCCCATTTCTACATGGTCAGGCTTTTAAATCAACCCCAACACCAAAGTCTAACGGTGGTAGCCCTGAATTTGGAAACGGTAGATTGGGCTTTCGTGTGTGGGGCCCATATACCAAGGGGGAATTTCCGAGTTTGGTAACTAAATGTCATTTATCATCTGTCATCTGTCAAATATTTCTAGCGAAGAGTTCACACATTTGACACATCTGTCAGAAATTTCACCATCAAGCAACTATAAAAGACGTTCACTCACTGTCAATATGCACGAATTGATGAAAAACAATACAGTGTGGACACATGTCATCCTACGAGTGTTACCAACCGACGAACAAGTAATTTTAAACGTCGATGTTTACAACACTGATGAGAGAAAAACCCTAGTTCATTTACCCAAACTGCTGTCATTTAAACGTCAAATAATAATCGAGGAAACTCAAGACAAAGCAATCCACTATGAGTTGGTAGTACCGAATTTGGATCATTTGATACAGTCGTACCAACTTTACGTCGAACCGATTCAATGTGTCAATCAATTTAAACACGCCACGGCTAGCTTGATTGTACCATGGGAACACCAAAACCAACACAAATTTTTTATCGACAGTGATAATCGACCAATGAATATTAGATTGTATAGTTCAAGGCCACAATGGGCCGCAAACAAGTCGGCTATGATCCAATTGAGACTTGATCCGACTTGTCGATACAAAATCAGTATACAACCGTCACTTGTCGGCGTTTTATCACAGTTGGCACGATTTTATTCACCATTGTTGATTGTTAATGTGGCAGCAGTGGTTTTAGTGGCCTTAAATTCGCAATTAAAATCCCTAGAAGAGAAAAATGACTGTTGTTTATTATTTACAGCAATCAAAGAAGGTGCTAAACCTTATTATATTTTGACAAGTGTCAAATTAATTTCACGTTTTTTGAGGTGTGTACGCAACATTTCATATTAATTGACATTTTAAATGACATTTTAGTACTAAACCGTTTGTCAGTTATTTGCCGGCGCCTGATTGGCTGATAATGTCAGAGGAGGGGACAGATTTCTTTCTATTGCCCCTCCTACTTTATATTTGCAGCGTCGGTATTGTCTGGCTCTTGGGGATTTTTTTGGCCGTTTCGTTGGTAGTATGTGAAACGACTGTACATAAACTCACTCTAAAGTAAGTATCACACTGGAGAAAAATCATTAATGAATGTAGGTTTTTGGCAAAAACTGTCAGTTTTACTGTCAGTTGGTCCGATTATATAATGTCAGCATTACACAAACTGCCTTGCATTGTTGCCACATTTCTTATTTGTCTTTGTATGACAACAACTGGTAGTCTTGCACTTTGTGTCGGAATGGTTTTTTATTTTATGAGGGTGAGTATTCCCCGACTGTCTTTTTTTTCATTTAATTGTCATTTGTTTAGCTAACACAACTGTCACAAGATTATATTGAGGAATTAGTGTGGTATTACGTGAAAAAAATCGGTAAAAAACTTAAAAAATCGCAAGATAACTGTAGTAATAATAGTGGTGAAACACCCGGTCACAATACTATATTTTTCCACGCCACTCTATTCCTATTGTGGTCCATACTAACCGCCATAAATGTACCATACGTGCTAACCTGGGCTCACAATTTCAAGTAAGTGGCTTTACCACACCTCCACGTCTCTCATTGGTCGGTTTCAGGTATAGCACCGCCCTCAAGCCAGACCCCGCCTTTTATCCCGGGCTGGTTTTAAGCATTTGTGCGTTGGCGCTGTGGCAATTGGACGTGCCGAAAATTGAAAGGTGGGGCTTGGGTGGAGTTTCAAATGTATTAATTTTTTTTATTCAGGAAAGGTTATGTCAAGCTAAGCCAATTGATTATAGTTTTGGCCGTCGCTAGCTTGATTTATGCACCGATTTCAATTTTTAGATTAAATTTCACACTGACTAGTGCAATAGTCTTGGTTACTTTGCATCAGTTGGTAGCACCGAATCGGGAAATACCCGAAGTTAGCCAAACCGAACAACCGATTTCTTACGAAACGATCAAAGCGAAACTTGAATAATTTAGATGGTTCTAGTCATGTGATCTCTGCTTTTGTTTGTTTATTTATTCAAATTTCCCGCGCCATGTAGGGGACCAAAGATGGCGGAATGGGACTCTACACCAAAAATCGTGATTTTCTCGAACAATTTTATTATTTACGTTGTGTTAGACACGATTTGCTAATAAAATGCTGTATTTTAAGCTTTAAATGCCACAGTATTTCATTGTTTGTCTTTGGACTCAAATAAATCAATTGTAACCTTAATTTAGCGTTTTTTTGCAATTTTCTTACCTTAAGACTTCCCTCATCGTTTTGACACTAAACCACACAGAAATTACGGTTTTTTTTCACATTTTTATCACTAATAACACTTTTTTGCACGAATCAAACCGACAATGCGCTCTCGCGTCTAGCGCCCTTGGAACACTGCTACCAACCTCAAAACATAAATAACACTAGAAATTTAAACATTTTTACGAAAATTTGTTTAAAGAATATCTAAAACTGTGATCCCCACTCACAGAAAATACGGTTTGTAACGCATTTTAAACACTAAACGCACTAAACAAACCGGCATTGCACCAATACCGCTACCAATCTCGAAACATAATAACACTAGAAATTTAAACAAGTAGCGGCAATTTTAACCGTTTTGTTTTTTTTTTTTAAATAAGGATCAAAAATTGTGCTTTTTATTCTCAGAAAACACTGTTTTTATCACATTTTTACCAGTATAACACTTTTTCGCACTAAACATCGCTACCAACCTCGGAACATAATGGCACTAAAAATTTAAATAAGGGCGGCAATTTAAACCGTTTTTGCGATTCCTTTAAAAAATATATAAAACTGTACTTCTCACTCTACATTTTACTCTCAAAGTAGTTTTTCCGGAAACTGTCAGTTTTGACAATGTCACCATTTCAAAGTATTCTCTTATTTTCGTCAATTTTTCTTGATTTTTCCACCTCGAAAAGCTTGAAAAGACCCAAAAGGCAACAAGACAATTGTAAAGACACTGTTGCCCTCCAAGACTGGTAAAAACACACCAAAAACGAAAAAATACAAAAGAATAATTTCTAGTGTGGTTGGTAAAAATGATGACGATGAAACTATTCATTTATTACGAATAAAAAGCAACCAAATAGTGGCCCATTTTCAGACTGAATGTGACTTCGACGAGATCAAATATCACTGGCTTTTAAGGGACGAAGACTTGAAAAATCATGTTGACACTGAAACCAACACCAATACCTACATTCTTGAGCCTTTTGCCCTTAAAAGTGGCCTTTATGCAGTCCAAATCACTGTGAAATTGCTCCGAAAGGAATCCAAAAACGAATTACACGCTGCGGTAAGTAAAAATTGCAAATTCTTCCCCCAAAAATTTTTATTAAAGTGTTTGGTGAGTATTGACGCACTTGACCCTTTGCCCATCATCAGTGGGGGCACCGAACGAACAATTGAAGCCGGTCATAGTTTCATAATGGATGCTTCTGAATCCATAGACAGAGATGTCCCTTTAAGGGCCCCCCCAAAGTTGTCTTTCAAATGGCAATGTCAGGTTTTGATCGGCCAAGAGAAAAGTTTCTGTCAAAAAGAGTACCATGGTGGGTCAATTCCAGTACCCTTCATCTCCTAACTCTAACCTTCCAGGAAGCACCCTTGTGGTACCACCGAGCACCAACCAAAAGTACCTTTTCACCCTCAGTGTCAAAACTGATTCTAGTACTTGGGTCAGTACCAACCAAACTGTGACAATTTTGCTCAAAGCCTCCGAATTGGAGATAATTTGTGAGAAGAATTGCCCTCCAGCAGCCCCTCTCACCGTCCCCCAAAGACTGACTTTCCTGCGAGTGATCTGTCGCAGGAATTGTGAAGGGGTGGAAGAAAGTGCCTACACGTGGACTGTTGACAATTTTGACTATCAAAACACACAATTCGGACGAAATTCCGACAAATTCATCGTCAAAGAAGATGTTTTTAAGCCGGGACAAGTCAAAATTCGAGTTGACCTAAAAAGTGGTGGTACCGCTAGTGAAACTTTAACAATTCAAGAACCAATCAAAATCGAATCGTGTCAAGCTAAACCAACTCAGGGAGTTGCAATCGAGACAAAGTTTAAAGTTGAGTGTAAATACACCGGTGAAGGGTACAACTTTGAAGTTTTAACGCGGAAAAATGGTCAAGTTGTGGTACTCAACAGGAATTACAAGTTAGAAGGCTTGGAGTTTGTCCTTCCGGTTGGTACCAACGTCTATGTCAAGATTATCGACGCTGAGGAGTTTTCCGATGAGTTTGAACTCAAAGTTCAGGTAAATTACCAATTTTTGGGTTTTTTTTTCTTTCATTTCAAAAAAGGTCAACACTGGTGACACTTCCGACACCGAAATCACCCATTTGACCACCTCAACCATCCCCAATTTGATCAAAACCGGTGATACAGACCTCGCCGTCCAAATAACCAATGCCTTGATTGAAACCCTTGACACCAAAGGCCCTTCAACCACCACCAAAAGCACCAAAATGGCCCTTTTGCGAAATTTCCAAAACATTCGAATTAAATCACAAGCAAAAGCGCGACAAATCGCCCAATTGGTTGCTCGTCTTGTTCATAAATCGGAATCTGATCCTGATCGAGGTCAAGTCGCCTCTGAAATTTGCAAAAATTCAGCTGTAGTTGACCACGCCCAAATGACACAAGACTACGCCCCCAAAACATTGACACGTGACACGATTGAAGCCACTAAGACACTTTTCGAATGTGTGGAAACTGATACTAAACCAAATCCGCCCATTTTAGTACCTAAGCCACTCCCGTTTAATGTAACCACGCCCTTTCCACTTCTTACAATCCCCGTCCTTGAAGAGAATTATCCTGATTATGAAACTGATGATGATGTTTGGGATAAAACGAAAAAATATGACACAACATCGGTGAATTTTATTAAAATATGTCAGACGAGTTTAGAAATGTTGGCGTTGACTGTTGTGGAGGGGGAAAAGACAGTTGTAATGTCAATTGATGATTCATCGGCTCAGATTACTAGATTAGTTGGGCGAAAGTTGATTAAGAATGAAATTGACATGTCAGGTGGTACTTTTCAAGCGTCACGTGATGTTGGTAAAGTGGAGGGGGCTGTTGACGTCAGAGTGTGTTGTTGGCAGTATGACCCATTTTGGTGGAACAAGTGGGAAATTGTCACAAACATTTTCCTAGTCCGTATAGTCACTAATAAGACAATTTTGAGGAAATTCAAAGAACCAAATAAAGTGGTACTTGATCTACATAAAGAACAACCAGTGAAGGTACTACCAGTTCAAAAAAATGACAATTTGGTGGTTCTAAGAATTGAGGTTAAGGCTAGAGAAGCGTTTTTTATCAATTTCCAGACAAGTACCACTCTTCGGGTACTTATCACAGTTTTTGAAAAACCCTCAAAAGAGGAAATTGGGAGTAAAGGTGAACACGTGACTGGATCAAAACAATTGTACTACGATTATGACCGAGTGTACGATTCGTGGTGTTACATTTCGGTGGTACCAGAAACGGTTTGATCATGGAGGTACCAATAATGGTCAAAAATTTTGATTTTGTTTTCAGGGTGGTTCCAATTTTGATGTTAGTGTTTACAGTACATCATGTTTTTCGTATAACTACACAATTGAGAAATGGTTTTTCGCTTGCAAAGTAACAATTGACAATCATTGAACCATTTGTGACTTTGAACCATTTCAGGGTACGGCTAAATCGACCAAAAAGAAAATTTTTTGTTTATGTAACCATTTATCAATTTTGGCGGGAGTGGTTCATAATAACACAATTAAAATCGACGAAGTTGAAACTAAACCAGATTTTGAGATGGTTTTGTTGTGCTCACTTGTGATTTTTATCACACTTGCAACCATTTTATTTATTTATTTTTTTTGTTTGGTTCTTGTGATACTGAAGAGAAAGAAAAAAATTGCGGTTTATTTACCTCCCGATATTTCCTCATCCTCCCGTTATGTTTACTTGGTTGGTATCAAAACCGGTCGAAAACCATCATCTGGTACCTCCTCAAACATTTGTATCAAAATTTTTGGCGAGAAAAGTAGTACCAAGAGTCACATTTTGAACTACCCTGATCCTCACAAACGGATATTTCAGTGGGGGAACCACGACTGGTTCCTAGTACCAACCCTCAATACTTTGGGTGAAATAACCGAAGTGGCTTTATGGTCGGACTACACCGGACGAACACCCAGATGGTACTGTGCTAACATAACCATTTATGACTTACAAACCGCTGAGAAATGGTACTTTGAGGTAAATAAATGGTTCGAGGTACCTCCCAAATACCAGACTTATAATAAAATCCGGGTTGGGAAATTTGCAAGGGAAAATGGTTGGGGACGAAGGTTGAGGTTTTGGCCTCGAATGTTGTACCAAGCCGACTTTGATCATTTTATAAGAACCACTTACTTGTTATCAATTGTTTTAATGATATGTGTGGTGACTTTGATTATGTATGGACTACCACGATTTGTACTCGCTGATGGTTTTGCATGGTTTTACGACTACACACCACGATGGGAAATGGTTTTGATCGGTTTTGGAAGTTCAGGAGTTACATTTATGGTTCATATAACATGGATTTGGTTCTATAAGTTGTACAAGAAACGAGCAAAAACCGTTTTAACCGTAATAATAGTCACAAATGTCACAATTTTGGTGGTTTTTGGGTTCTGGAAACCATTAATCATGGGTTGGTTTTGGTTAACTTCAGTCATACTAGCGATTGTGTTTTATTTCCTCTTTTGTGAGAACTTGTATGAAGTTTATTTCGTTTGGAGGAACCACAAGGTGACTGAAGATGATCCAACTATAGTCGAAACGTTTAGAAAGCATTTACGCGAAATGGAAATTCAAAGAAAATTTCTATTTCAAGCTTTTGGTGAGAATCTTTTGCGACCTTATTTTGGTCATATTTACACCCCCATGGAGGAGCAACAAATTAAGGTAAAACTCCTCCCGTTAGCTTTTTTCTGTAAACTAACCCAATTCCAGATCCGTAGAGGGCAATTTTTGGCCCGTGTGCAACTTGTGACCCTTCTCGAGGACACCACAATGTTTATTTGTTATGTCACTCTTCTTTATCTTGTTATTTTTGCAAATAAGAACCCTTTATCCGTCTATAATCACATTGAAATGGCTGATCTCCTCAAAGGGGTACATACACGTACTGAAGGCTACTCGGAAATCGCCTCAACTGACGAGTACCCCTCCCTCAACACCTCAATCAAGACAACTAACCTCAAATTTCAGATTTTACGAGTATTTGAACGGGACAGTGATACCAACCTTGCATTCGCAACACTGGTACCACAAATACGTCGTCAAGAACCCAGGAATAATGGCCGATTTTAATAATAAGTTCCTGGGGGTGGCTCGTTTGCGTCAGAAACGTACAGTTTTGCATCCCTGTCGTCAAGTGTTTGATTTTGTCAAAAATGAGACTTGTCACGGGGAGTATATGCACTCATGGTCAAACACGAGTACTTTTGTACCAGAATACAACAAGTTTGTTCGTTTAGCCCCCATTTGGGAGTACACCAAGGCGTATAAAGGGGGATTTTCGCTGGTTTGGGGTCAATTCGGGTGGTACTTTGGGGGTGGTTTTATTGCACCACTTGGTCGCACTTATTACAATTCCTATGCAAACTTCTACTACGTGTTTAAACATGATTGGCTCGATAAAGCCACTAGTGTGATAATGATCGAGTTTTTGACCTATAATGTCAATAGTAACTTGTTTAATGCTGTAAGAGTGGTAAGTGAGAAAAGTGCCACGGGTTACATACGAAATTTTCTCGATTTGAGTACTGCTCAATACTTGTTTGTGAAAAAAGAAGACGAAATTGCCGAATTGGTGATTCTAGGGTCTTTTTTCCTAATCGTTGCGATTTTCACCCTAAAATTAATCACACGTGCATTTAGGAAGAAATTGTTTTTTTTTCGCGATTTGTGGACTTTGATTGATGTAGTTATAGTGGGGATAACATACTCGTGTTTTCTTTTGTTTCTCGGTAGGATGGAATTGGTGAGGAAATTTCTTCACAAAGTCGAAAAATCGAAAAAGAACGAGTTTATCAACTTCTATGGTTTGCTTTTCGAAGATAAATCTTTCACTTACATTGCGGCTTTTTTGATTTTTATTTCGACAATCCGACTTTGGAAAATGTTACGTGCTGGTACTTTTTTCAAAATCGTGGAGAAAACTGTCATTTTGGGGTTTTCCCCGCTGATTATCCTGATGATAAACCACCGAATTTGCATTGCTGCGTTTTCCTTCACTGGTTTTATGATTTTCGGTCCTTATTCACGAAATTTCAAGGATTTGCTTGATGTTGCGATGACTCTCATGATTTTGAGTTTGGGGGTTCAAGGTGACTTTGATTTTGACATTCTTGCAATAACAAATCCTTGTATTAGTCGCATTTATTACATTGCCTACATGTTCCTCAATCTTTTATTCTCTACAATGTATGTCGCTGTTTTGATTGATTGTTACTACAAGGCACAAGTGGTAGTCGCAAGTGATTTGGAATTGACCGATTTGAGGAGTTTTCTTGTTAAAGAAGCCCGTTTTTGTGGGGTTTGGTTCAAAGTCGGGTTCCAAAGACTCAAATCTGGTACCATTCCAAAGCGACGCAAAGTCGCCCCAAAACCTGAGGAGTACCGGTATAAAAATTGTGTCACTATACAGGAGAATACTCTCGAGTTGATGTGCTGTATCGCGGTTTATGCCCTCAAAAAGTTGAGGTTGTCCGAGGAGGAGAGGTTGAGGTTGATGCATCGGGTGGTGAGGAGTGTGCGGAGGGTGAAGCAGACTGGGATTTTTTTCACGGAGAAGACCCAAAATGGGGTTATTAAGGTTGTTCCAGATGAGAGGATGAGGAGGGTTGAGAGGGCGGTTGAAATGATTCTGGATCCGGAACAGAAATGGAAAAAATTGAGGGAGGAGAGGTTTAGGAGTGTTGTGAGGTACCAAATGGATCAGTTGAATTATTTCAATCAAGTTTTGGAAACTGTTACGCGACTAGTGTCAAATATTCAAGTTGAATAAATTTTTAATTATTCAGTGAGTCATTTATTCAAATTCTAAAACTAATTAAATTCTAACGATGTAGATAAGGAAAATTATTATGCAAAACCATGTCTATATAAGTTTTTTTACTAAATATTTTTTTACATTTTAGTGCACAATGGCGAAAGCGATGAAAGTAAGTATTTTTCCAATGAAATGACACTTTTTATAGATTTTTAGGTTGTTTTGGTGGCTGTTCTGTTGCTTTGTATCAACACCCATCATGGATGTAAGATATTTTGGAGGTTTAACTTTTTTGTTAATGATTATTTTAGTGGCTCAGGGGGGTATGGGGGGAGAGCCAGGCGGAATGATGGGAGGAATGGAACCTGGAGGGATGGGTGAAATGGGAGGAATGGGAGGAGGGCCGGGCGGAATGGGAGGAATGGGAGGAGGGTCGGGCGGAATGGGAGGAATGGGTGGAGGGCCGGACGGAATGATGGGAGGAATGGGACCCGGAGGAATGAGTGAAATGGAACCCAATCCAAAGCCGGCGAATGAAAAATAATGCATAATTATGTCAAATTTTTATAAACACTGTTTTAATGACATATTTCGAAAAAATAAAACTTAATTAAGCAAAATGTAGTTTAATTTCATTAATTGAAAAGCAAATTTGACTCCGGATTTGTCAAACATTTACATTTTTTGGTCATTTTTTAGGCAACTAATTCCCATTTCATAAAAATTTCAGTGAAATTCCAGTGATTCCATTGTTTTCAGTTTAATTCTTATAATTCCAAATTAATTCTTGTCTTTTATGTAAATTTGCTTAAGACCTTAGTTTAGTTTTTTCAAAAATTAAAAAAACTAAAATTGCTTCCCCACTTGAAACTAAAACTTTGATCGACCCCAGGTTTTCGCCATTCGATAGATAATTTAAGGCAGAGTTCGACAGTTTTTTTTTATTTTCTTGTGGAAAACGCCCTTAAATTTTCGAAAAAGCTAATTTTTGACTTTTTGCATTTTTTTGCAAATCTGTTTTTTTTTTCAAAAATTAAAAAAGCTTTCCAGCGGTACCAAACAAAAGGGCCTACGCCAAATAGTTCCGGAGTTATGGACGAATATCTCTTGGTACGAAAATCGGTTAAAATTTCGAAAAAATTAAAATCTTCAAAATTGGTCCAAATGATCTTTTTCACACTTCTAGAGGTACTAGTGACTCAAAAAAATGCATAACACGTTCTTGGGCCGTGTTTGAAAAAAATGTTTTTTTTTCCAATTTTTGGACGAAAATCTGTTCCGGGTACTGAAAATCCTATAATTCCAAAATAATTACTACAATTCCAAATTAATTCCGACAGTTCTAAGAAATTCAATGTGATTTTCAACCCTGGTAATTCCAAAAACAATTCCAGTAGTTCCAAAAAACATCGATTAAATTCTAATTGACAAAAAACAAAAAAAAAGAATTATTCAGTGATTCATAGATAACGAAAATTATTCAAAACCACTACTGATACATAAGTTTTTCTACACTATTGTTTACATTGTAGTTTGCAATGGCGATTATTGACACCCAAACTGTCTCAATGTCAAAAATTTGCATTTCTGGGGCAACTAATTCCAATTCCAAAAAAATTTCACCGAAATTTCAGTAATTTTATTATTTTCTTTTTCGATTTTACAATTTTTGCAAAACGCGTTTTAATTTTCGAGAAGTCTAATTTTGCAGTATTTTGCATATTTGTTTTTTTTCTGAGTAACTAGACGTCATAGGCCTATGACCCTTTTTTCTGTAAGATGGAAAATTAAAAGAGCTTTCCAACCGTACCAAACAAAAGGGCCTACGCCAAATAGTTCCGGAGTTATGTACAAATATCCGCTCTCGGTAGGTACCAAAAATCGGTCAAAATTTTGATAAAATTAAAAACTGTAAAATCAGTCAAATGATGTTTTTCACACATGTTCGTGACTGAAAAAAATGCATAAATGTGTAAAATTGCTTCCCTACTTGAGACTAAAACTTCGATCGACCCCAGGTTTTTGCCATTAGATAGATAATTTAAGGCAAAATTCGACGGTTTTTAATTTTTTTTGTAGATTTTACAATTTTTACATAAGACGCGTCTAAATTTTCGAAAAACCTAATTTTTGACTTTTTCTGTTTTTTGCATATTTGGTTTTTTTTGAGTAATTAGGCGTCATAGGTGTATGGTCATTTTTTTGTAAAATGGAAAATTAAAAAGCTTTCTAACGGTACCAAACAAAAGGGCCTACGCCAAATAGTCAAAATTTCAAAAAAAGAAAACTTAAAAATCGGCCCAAATCACGTTTTTCACACTTCTAGAGGTACTTGAAACTCAACAAAATGCATAATACGTTCTTGGGCCTTAAAAAATGTTTTTTTCTTCGAAGTTTTAGGCGAAAATCTGCTTCGGGTACTGAAAATTATACAATTCCAAAATAATTACTACAATTCCAAATTAATTCTGATAGTTTTAGAAAATTCAATGTAATTTTCAAAAATAATGATCTCTAATAATTCCAAAAAAAAATTCCAGTAATTCCACGTAATTTCTATTAGATTCTAATTGACAAAATACAAACAAAATGACACAACAATACATTATTCAATGATTCATAGATAACGAAAATTATGCAAAACCACTCCTATATAAGTTTTTCTACACTATTTTTTACATTGTAGTGTGCAATGGCGATAAAAGTACGTATTTTTCAATTAAATAACATTCCTTCTAAGTTTTTTAGGTTGTTTTGGTGGCTACCTTGTCGCTTTGTATCAACATTCACCATGGAGGTAAGAATTTTTAGTTAAACTTTTTTAATAATTATTTTTAGTGGCAAGAAACACGCAGTTTGCAGTTGGTTCCTTAGATCCATGGATAGGCGAAATGGAACCACCGGACGAAATGGGACCTGGAGGAAATATGAAGGGATTTGATCAACTATTTCCCCAAGACTATGAAGAAAATTTTTCCCACCGACCTTATGCGTACGTACCCATTGACAAGCCAATACGCACAGGGAATGGGTGGATTAGAGAACAGATGTGACAAATAATACTTGTTTTTGTCAATTTTTGCGAAAAATCGTCGTTTTAATGACACATTTCAAAAAAATAAAAGCTAAGTGAGCAAAATGAAGTTTTATTGACACCCAAACTGTCCCAATGTCAAAAATTTGCATTTTTTTGATCATTTTTGCCGTCACCGAAGCCAGATTTAGACGAGACGACGATTGTCAAGACGAAATCGTCATCAACCCAGAACTTTGGTACAATTTCTAACTCAAAATCAAAAATTTTACCCCAACTTTTAGTTCGCCTGATTACGACAACGAAGCAGTTATGTCGGTGACAAACAGTGAAAAAATACTCAAAAGTGAGTTAAAAACTAAATGTGAGTACGATTCAAAGTCATCCGTTTGGTACATCAATGACGATGTGAAGAAAAAAAACGCCGAGGAATTCACTATCGTCCCCAGCGAGCTTGATCTTGGTATAACCACTGTCCAAGTGGAGATGGAAGTCAAAAGGGGGGACCAAATTTCAAAACCTAAACTCCGGTGTTACATCAAAACCGTCACGCAGAAGTTAAATGTGGTTATCGAAGGTGGTACCTCCAGGACAGTCGATGAAGGTTCCGATTTTGTCATGGATGGTACCAAAACGAACAAATATCAATTGGAACCAAGCGAAGAGAAGGACTGGAAGTTCAAGTGGGAGTGTTCACTGCAAAAGGGTACCAATTCGGATTTCTGCAAGAAAAAATACACAGGGAGTACCCTTACAGTACCCGCGAAGTTCGCACTCAAAAACCACGTGTATAAATTCACTCTAAATGTCAGAGCAAGTGACCAACTTCCATGGGAAGAAGCCACTCAAGTTGTGACAATTACAAAAACAAACTGCAAGGATAGAGTGACCATTGACCCAAAATTTTGGTAAACCACCATGAGTACCAATTTGAGGAAAAATCACCAAAATTTTTAGTACCCCAAACAAGAATCAACCATTTGATTTGACTAAAAGTCAAGTCCTTGAAGGTAAGTTCACAAGTAACTGCGATGTCTATTCCAAGAAATTCGAATGGTACCTCAATGGTAAAGAACATTCTGATGGTACCCAATTCCAAGCCGACAAAAAAACCCTTTCTGAAGGTTTAAACGAGATTAAATTAGTAACAGAAGTCAATAGATTAGGCAAAATCCTGCGTCCTGAAACCATCTGTTACATAAAACTCACAAAACCACCATTGAAACCCATTATTCAAGGTGGTACCTCTCGTACCGTCGATGAAGGTTCCAGTTTCGTCATGGATGGTTCCCAATCGCTTGACGATGAAGGCAAACCCAACTCTTCGGGAAGATTGGAATACAAATGGCAATGTGTACTTGAAAAAGGCCCCTTCGACAATTTTTGCCAACACATATATCGTGAGAGTACCATAACAGTACCAGCCGAGTACTCAATCGGTGGTTCCGTCTATAAATTCACTCTTAGTGTCAAAATGGACGATGATGTGACTTGGGATTACAAAACCGACCAAATTGTGACAATCCCTCAAAAACAACCAACAGGGATTAAAATCAAATCGTGTCAAGTGACCCCAAAAACTGGTACTGCTGTCAAAACAAAATTCAAGGTTGGGTGTCAATACACAGGTGATGCGGCTTCATTTGAGGTTTACACAGTTAAACAAGGCAAAAGTACGCGATTTGAGTGAGTTTCAAGGATTAATCCCACATTTCTAGATGTACCACTTGTTGATGCTGTCCGAATTGAGGATTTAGAATTTCTCCTCCCGAGTGATGTTGAGGTTTTTATCCGGATTAAAGACATTGAGGATTCTAGTGACGAGTCAAAGTTAAATGTTAAGGTTCAAAGTGCCTCAAGTGAAATCACGAGTTTGACTCAAAATGTCAAAGATTTGGTCAATGACAAACAAGTATCAAAGGCGGTACAAATCGCCAATGGGATTATTGAGGAGATTGAGTCAAATCCCAATGAGAAAAACAGGGAAATCAAGCAAGACTTGTTGAAAACTTTCGTTGAAACAAAGGTGGAGTCACATGAGGATGCTCAACAAATCTACTCAATTGTCAGTCGAATTGTTTACAATCCTGATGCGGAAAGTGACCCTTTTCAAGGCGAATTGGCCACTAAAGCGTGCAAAAATAACGCCAAAATCGATTTTACCAACTTGAAAAGCAAACATTTCCCTAAAAAAATGGCAAAGGAGATTAGAACCAATGCGAAAATTTTGATGAATTGTGGCGTGACTGACACCAAACCGAACCAGAAACAATTGGAGCAGAAAAGACTCGATTTTAATGTCACTACCCCGTTTCCGGTGGTCACACTTCCGGTCATAACGGAAGAGTACCAAGACTATGACGCCAATGACAATGCGGCTTCCAAAGCCCAAAAATACGAAGAAGCCTCACGAAATTACATCGATATTTGCAAAACGACACTTGAAATGTTGGCTTTGACCTCTATCAAGGACACGATTATGACCTCTACGGTCAATGTCAGTGCCCAAGTGACACGTTCCCAAGGTTGGAAACTCCTAGGTCGTGAAATAAAAATTTCAGGTGCTACATTTTCCCTTTCACAAGATTTGGATACAAACGATTTAGTCGATGTGATGGTATGTTCCTGGCGGAGGAACCCATTCTGGTGGATGGGTTGGGTCGTGGTAACTAACGTGGTACTAGTCAAGGTTAGCAAAATGGGCCAGGATTTGGTACATTTCAACCAACCACTCAAAATGGTTTTGGAGGTGCACCAAAACCGGAAAGAGGAAATTGTGGTTCATGAAATCGTCAATGGTGGTTTGACCGTAGTGAGGATTGAGGTCAAGGCAGGACAGAGTTTTTTCGTAAAATTTTTGCAAACCACCAGTGATTTTCGGGTACTTTTGACCGAGTTTGAGAAACCTTCCTTGAGTATGGTTCAAAATGGTCAATTGGTGCAAGATGGACAAGTTTTGTACCAGGAGAAAGTGAGCGGGTATGATGCTTGGTGGTACATTTCGAGTGTGTCAGGAGGGTACCATTTGAGTGTTTATACCATGTCGTGCTACCAATGGAACGTGAGTCGGAAAATTTGGGTTTTTGCATGTAGAGGTGGTGCCAATTCGAGTGGTACCCAAATTGAGTGTTTGTGTAACCATTTATCGATTTTGTCAGGGATTGTGTATAATAACCCAATCAAGGTTGAGAATAATGTGACAGAACCAGATTTCCAAATGGTACTAATTCGGTCACCCATTATTTTTATCTGTGTTGCCACCATTGTGGCCCTCTATTCCGTTTCTTTGATTCTTGTTGTGAAAGAAAGAGTCAAAACAATGATTATCTACGTTCCTAGTGACATTTCCTCGTACTCAAGGTACCCCTACTTGGTTCTGATTCAAACAGGAAAAAAACCATCATCTGGTACTTCCTCAAATGTCTGTATTAAAATTTTCGGCGAGCTGGATTCAAGTCAAAGCCACGTCCTCAATTATCCCGATCCTCATAAAAGGATGTTCCAGTGGGGTACCAATGACTGGTTCCTGATCCCAACTAGAAGCTTTCTTGGTCAAGATTTGGAAATCGCCCTCTGGATTGACTACACAGGCCGATCACCATCATGGTACTGCCTTTACGTAATCATCTACGATTTACAAGCCAGTCACAAATGGTACTTTAAAATCAACCAATGGTTGGATCTACCACCCAGAGGTAACGTCTATATCAAAATTCCCGCATCGGAGGAAACAAAACAAAGAAAATTCTCAATGGTACGACTTTTACCACGACGGTCATACCAAACCGATTTTGATTTTTTCACCAAGATGACTCTACTACTCTCAATTGTTTTAATGGTATATTTGACGTGTTTGGTCATGTATGGTGTACCACAACTTGAGTTGAGCGATGGTTTTGCATGGTACTGCCATTATGGTTTTCATTGGGAACCAATCGCTATTGGTTTTGGATGTTCAGGGGTCACATTCTTGACTCATATGATTTGGGTATGGTTTTACAGGTTTGCCCAAAATTTTGACTTACTTCAAGTCCAGAATTTTTCGTTCCAGACGGGCAAAACTCGTCAGTTTGGTGATTTTGACGGCAAATATTGTTACAAGTGTCACAATTTTGGTGGTTTTCGGATTTTGGGAACCACCAATAATGAGTTGGTTTTGGTTCACGTCGGTGGTACTCGCCCTGATGGTTTATTTCCTCGTTTTGGAGAATTTATCTGAGGTGTTTTGGAAGAAAAACGGTGAAAAATTCGTCTGGACTGATCATTTGTCTCGACTTTTTCGCGAGGTTGAAACCCAAAGGAGGTACCTTTTTCGGAAATTTGGAGAAAACGTTTTGCGTGCCTATTTTGGGCACTTGTACCAACCAATGGACATTTCCGAGATTAAAGTAAGTCTATTAAAGGGTATTAAAGACTACTTTGTGGTTTCAGAAACGTAAACACCAAATTTTTTCACGTTTCAAAATTTTGGCACTTCTCGAAGACACAATTATGTTTTCATGCT
This sequence comes from Tribolium madens, assembly GCF_015345945.1. Lineage (NCBI taxonomy): Eukaryota > Metazoa > Arthropoda > Insecta > Coleoptera > Tenebrionidae > Tribolium > Tribolium madens. The sequence goes on from NW_025400984.1 coordinate 10,257,669, forward strand.
ACATAATCCTTCTTTATTTGGCAATTTATGCTAATAAGAACCCACAAACGATCCTCAATCATGGGCAATTCCAAAATTTGATGGCTGGATACTCTAATATTACTTCAATTTCGGGGTACTACCGGTACCTTAACATGACTTTTGCCCCAACTTTACACCTCCAACAATGGTACTCGAAATACGTGGTTGATGCTCCGGGTACCATGTCGGATTTTTGTAACAAATTCCTCGGCGTGGTTCGCTTACGCCAGAAACGAGTCATCAAGTACCAATGCAAGGTACCATCGTATTTGAAATTTGCCCAAACGAACTCATGTCGATCGGAATTTTGGTACTCCATGGAGAGTCATACAAATTTCAGTTATTTGGCCCAATTTAGACCCATCTGGAACTATACCATTCCCGAATTAGCTGGGATTACGGTAGTTGTTGGTAAATTTGGGATATATGATGGTGGGGGTTTTGTATCCCCTCTTGGTCGTACTTTATACAACACTTATGTCAATATTAACTACATGGTGGATAATAAGTGGATAGATGGAGCCACCAGTGCAATTTTCTTGGAGTTTTTGGCCTATAATGTCAACACAAACTTGTTTAACGTGATACGACTTGTGACCGAGTTAAGTACTACCGGTTTTTTCCGGAATAAACTGGAATTGGACACTGTCCAATTGCTTTTTGTCAGAGATGAGGATAGTATCGTCCAGGTTGTGATTTTTGGGGCTTTTATCGTCATCGTGTTTGTTTTTACGTTGAAGATTTTGACACGAATCTGGCAAGGGAAGGGTTTGGTCATGTTCCAGGATCTCTGGATTGTGGTCGACTTGATCATAGTTGGTATGAGTTATGGGTGTTTTGTTTCGTTCGTCTATCGAACCCAGTTGGTCAAAGAGTTTTTGTCGAAAATGGAAAAAGTCAAAAAGAATCAATTCATCAACTATTTCCATTTGGTTTATGCCGAATTGACATTCACACTAGTGGCAGCATTGCTTGTTTTTGTGTCAACAGTGAGATTGTGGAAGTTGTGCCGTTTTGGCACCGTTTTCCAGATCATGGAGAAGACATTAGCTTCGTCAATTGTGTCAATTTTATCATTATTTGTCTCACATATTTGTTTCATTGTTGCTTTCACTTTTCTTGGTTGTCTAATTTTTGGTTTTGAATCTGATGATTTCAAAGACATGGCTGATAGTTCTGTCTCTTTGATGCGACTCTCGACCAGATTGATTAATTCTTTCAATGTCGATCATTTGATTCGTTTGAATCCGGTTTTGGGTAATGTTTTTTTCACCTCTTATATGATGATAAATCAGTTATTGGTGTCACTTTACGTTTCTATAATCATAATTTGTTACCACAAAGCAGTTAGGGTGAATACTAGTCATCACGATTTTACTAATTTGAAACAATTTGTTTCGAAAGAAGTCAATTATTATAAAACTTCGTTCCAAGTGGCGTTTTTTCGTCTCAGAGCTGGACGTGGCAAAAATTTTGTAAGTCCAAAACCGGACGAAATTCGTTACGAAAACTGTCTGACTTTGTCGTCAAACACTTTGGAATTGATGCGTTGTATCGTTTGGTATGACTTGAAGAAGTACACCATGAGTGGGCGAGAGAAGTTGGAGTTGATGGAACGTGTTGTTGGGACTTGTAGAGCGAGTCCAAACGAGTTTTTTTTCACGGGAAAGGCCAAACGCCGAATACGGATCATCCATGATGAGAGGATTCGGAGAGTGGCAGCTGCGACTCAATTAATCTTGTTTTTTGATGTTGAGAGGAAGAAACGACAGGAGGAGAGAGTGAAACTGGTGTTGAAACAACAGGAGATTGTCTTGGATTATGTCTTGGAGGTGTTGAAGACTGTTTTGACTATTGTTTCGAATATTGATGTAGAGTGAAGATAATAAATGTTTGAATTAAGTTGGCTCATTTCATTTTTTCGAAATTTTTTTCTTTGGCTAAAATATGAATGAAGTTTCTGATACTACCTCTAGTTCCTCTGGTGACTCAACAACTCGAAAATGTGAGTGAAATTCAGTTTCAACTTGTTTAATTTGAAATTTTTCAGCATGTTTGCGTCAACGGTATTTAGTGACTTTCATGATTCTACTAATGACAATCAACTTGTTTGCAAACCGTTCGCTTATCGGCGAGACTTTGGGTTATTTCGCTGTGATAAGACACAAAACTAATCACAGTTTATTCCTAAATCAGTGTGTGGAATTGCAACGAGACGCTGTGAAAAAATCACCAAATGTTAGCATTCAATTTCTTATTTCTCTCACAAAACGAAGGATTTTTCAGAATTTCACCAAAATCCTCACAATTGACAGTGATACAAGCAAGAGCATCCAAGGCATATTCTTCATCAGCTACTTGATTACCCACTTTCCATCAGGGATTTACTCAGATAGTCGCAACCCAAAACACTTAATTTCATTTTTGACAATCGCATGTTCGCTTATCAATTTTTCAAGTCCGTCGCTTATCAAAGTGACAAAAGGCAACGTAAATGTGATGAGACTTGTGACTGTACTTTTGGGCGCATTTCAGGGGATTTTTTTCCCCGCGACGGCGACTGTGGTGGCCCATTGGGCCCCCACGCGGGAGCGAGCTGCCCTAACATCGATTACAGTCGCTGGGTTGTTTTTTGGGCTTAGTACGGGGGCTATTGGTACTAAGTTTATTGTGCAATCATCGGGGGATTGGACAACGCCGTTTTATGTTTTCGGGGCTATTGGGATTATTTTGACCCTGGTTTGGGAGCTCTGGGTGTTTCCAAATCCTCACAAGGATCCAAGGATTACACCGGAAGAGAAACAGTACTTGGATCAGGAGATGCGTAAGTGGGATTGAGCAAAATTGTCAAACTTCAATTTCACAGTGTCAAATAGTGTGATTTTAGTAAAGTCTGGTTATTTAACGAAAATCACCAGGTCAAATTTTTGAAAAAAAAATTGGTGGAGCTCTCTGTAGTAACAAATTTTTGGTTTTTGATAATAAATCATTTGCAATTTATTAATTTTTGTGTTAAATTTAAAAAATTGCGATTTTTTACACTGATGTGACAAAAGTTCCGACATTGTCGCACCATATGAATTATTTATATCAAAATACTTTAAACTCTGTTTTTTTTTTATGAAAAACTGAAACGATATAGAAATAGAAAAATTATATCATTTTTAATTTAATTAGGTTTGTTTTAGCCACTATTTCGATTTAATTTTGTCATTTTTTATTTTAAAAACGTGCAAAAATGACATTATTTTTGACCGAATTCGGCTTGTTTTTAATAATATTTTGCGAAATAATTGCGTTTCTAGCTGAAAAATTTGCTAAAACGGCCGAAAAATGCAATAATACTATGATTTTTGACTAAATTTGTTGATTTTTTTATTTCTTATAGCGAAATCTCCCAAAATACTTAAAATTTTAGTATAAAAACGTGCTTAAAAGCATTTTCGAGCAAATTCTGTGGTTTCTCGTCATAATTTTGCTTTAATTTTGCACAAAAACAAACAAAATAACATCAATTTTAATTTATTGTTTATTGTGATTTTTGGGCATGTTTGGGCAAGATTTTGAAAAATCAATMAGTTTCTGGTTCAAAAACAAATTAAGATTCAATTTTGTAAAAATTCAGCCTGTTTCAACACAATTTTTCAAAAATTTGTAGTTATTATTTTAAAAACGTGGTTAAACACTCGAGGAAAACATAAATGGCACCATTCTTGGCAGAGTTTCTTGAATTTTTGGTTTGTTTTTCACAAATTTTGTGAAATAATTTTGTTTTTAACGAAAAAATGTATTAAGACGTTCGAGAAATGAAAAAATAATCTAATTTTTGACTCAATTTTTTGATTTTTCAGTTTGTTTTAGCGAAATCTTTCGAAAAACTTGAAATTTTCCCCAAAAATTAGTTAAACCAAGTGAAACAAAAAAACATGCATTTCAATTTATTTTTGTTATTTTTCAGTCAATTTAGATACAATTTTAAAAACGTGCTTCAAAACTAAAAAAAAAGTTTATTTTGTTAGATTCTTGACTTGTTTTTAACAAAATTTTACAAAATAATTGTCCTAGCAGAAAAATGTAAAGCATTTTAAAAAAGAGAAACTAAATTATCCTTTTTAATCCTATTTTAGTAAAACCTCGCAAAAATAGAAGTATTTGTAACTAAATTGAAGGTATTACAATTTTTTTTAAATTTGGTGAAATAACTAAATTTTGGGTTAGTAATTTTTGTAAAAACAATTGGTGCAGCTCTCTAAAGTCACAAACTGATTTTTGTTTTATTTTTTTAATTTTGAATATAACTTATAATTATAATAACTTTTGTATTAAATTCAAAGAATTACAATTTTAGCCATTAAAGTTGTTTTTTTACACTGATATAGCAAATGCTCCGACATTGTCGCACCATATGAGTTATTTATATCAAAATACATTAAGTAAAATTTGTTTTTTCTAACGAAAAACTTTGACTCAATTTGTCTTTCTTTTTGTGTTTATGTCTAAATTTTCTTAAACGATTTTTTTCCTGACATTGTTTGGAAAACCAGAACTTCAACTTCTTTTAGTAAAATTACCAATAATGAATTAGCCAGTGGTGCCAATGTTATGTTTGTATAGCATTTTTGTTTGAAATAAAACTATACCGAATATTTAATTCAATAATTTATTGATCAAAGTAACACAATCGACATTTATCACTTGTACGGTGGGGCAATGACCAAACTATTTTCAATTATTGCACTTTAATTTTATAAAATATGATGTTGTGATTACTTTTAAAAACTTACAACTACATTATTTATGGTTTTTTATACTGATATGACAAGTATTCCGACATGGCCGCACCATATGAATTATTTACGTCAAAATATATGAAGTGAGGTCTGTTGCAATGATAGCATCTTTAGTATTTTTACCCAATTCTTAAAAATGGATCAAAATTAAGTTTTGCTACTTAATTTCTGGGTTCATGTTAGTTTTTTTCATGATAGTCTTAAACCAAAAATTTTTTTTCAAATTTTTCAGAAGAAAACTAATAAATTAACAAAACTTGATGCTTTATGTGGTTAAAAGTTGAGGTTTTTAGACGAGATCATCGACCACAGACGCAAGAGCATCCCCTACGTCGCCATAATCACCTCCTTCCAAGTCTGGATCATGATACTTGCCCATATTTCCAACCGTTTCGTCTGGAATATCACCGGTGTGTCGCTTCCAGACTACATGCAAGATGTTCTTAAATACAGTCACGACCAAAGTAAACTAATGTCGTCACTACCTTTACTCCCAATGGCTGTGACTTTGATCATTTTGGGTTATTTCTCCGATTGGATCACTCGAAACGGTCATGTAAATGTGTTAACAATGCGAAAGCTTTTCTCAAGTATTGGAATAATGGGGCCTCCGATTTACATGTTAACCGGGTCGTATGCCGGTTGTAACCGTTTTGGTGCAGTGGTTATGCTTGTAATCGGTGTATGCCTCATGGGTTTCTCCTTCCTGGGTCTCTATTTACTACCAATGGATTTGTCCCCCAATTATACCGGGTTTTTAACCAGTTTCACAAATGGTGTGGGAAGTCTTGCTGGGTATTTTGTCAAGAAAATGTCAACATGGCTGGTCCCTGACGTAAGTCCAAGTTGGTAAAAGGAAATTTTTCATTTATTTGTTTCGCAGAAAACGATTCTTCAATACAGACATCTGTTTTGGGTATCGCTGTTAATAGCTGTAATCGTAAATACAGTCTATGTGATGTTTGGTACTACCAAACTGCAATCTTGGAACAGACCATTAGTAAAAAGAAAATAAAATTTTCAATCAAATGGGTTTTAATTTTTCTTTAATGTAGATGTTACATGCTTATTTTAATAGTTTACACTTTTTTCTCACTGTTGTCTTCATTTTTACTATTATAACCATTTGAAATTTTGCCCAAAAATTAGTCAAACCAAGTGAAACAAAAAATGCAATAATAATATTATTTTTGAATAAATTTGTTGATATTTTTATTTCTTATACCAAAATCTCCCAAAAAGCCTAAAATTTTAGTATAAAAACGTGCTTAAAAGCGTTGTAGAGCAAATTTTGGGGTTTCTCCGTATATTTATGTCTTAAATTTGCACAAAAACAAACAAATAACATCAATTTTAATTTATTTTTGTGATTTTTGAGCCTGTTTGGGCAAGATTTTGAAAAATCAATAAGTTTCTGGTTCAAAAACAAATTAAGATTCAATGATATGACAAATGTTCCGACATTGTCACACCATATAAATTATTTATATCAAAATACATTAAACTCGGATTTTTTTATGTAAAACTGTGAGAGGTTCGTGTTGAAACGATGGAGAAATGGAAAAATTATATCATTTTTAATTCAATTACGTTTGTTTTAGCAACAATTTAGATTTAATTTTGTAATTTTTTATTTTAAAAAGGTGCAAAAATAACATTCTGCGATTTTAC
>NW_025400984.1:10264795-10269588 GCF_015345945.1 Tribolium madens
AACACTCGAGGAAAACATAAATGGCACCATTCTTGGCAGAGTTTCTTGAATTTTTGGTTTGTTTTTCACAAATTTTGTGAAATAATTTTGTTTTTGACGAAAAATGTACTAAAACGGTCGAGAAATGAAAAATTAGTCTAATTTTTTAATTTTTTAATTTAAAACATTACACGTTTTCAGCTAAAAATAAGCAAGTAGGACTAGAAACTCTACAATTTAGAGGTAGTGTGTGTTTTTTGACATTTTTGATGCGTTTTTGGAAATTTTTGAGTGTAATTTTTGAATTATAGTGAGAGTCAAGTTGGCTCATTTCATTTTTCCAAAATGTTAAAATATGGAAACTAGTCAAGTTCCTGAAAGTAGTGAAACTACCTCTAATTCCTCTGGTGACTCAACAACGCGAAGATGTGAGTGAAGTTCAGTTTCAGCTTGTTCAATTTGAAATTTTTCAGCATGGTTCCGTCAACGGTATTTAGTGACTTTTATGATTACATTGATGACAATGAATTTATTTACAAACCGCAATCTTATCAGCGAGACTTCGGATTATTTCGCTGTGATAACACACAAAACTAATGACACTAAATTCTTAAATCATTGTGTGGAACTGCACCAAAACGCTGTGAAAAAATCACCAAATGTTAGCATTCAATTTCTTATTTCTCTCACAAAACGAAGGATTTTTCAGAATTTCACCAAAATCCTCACAATTAAGAGTGAAACAATCAAGAGCTTCCAAGGCATATTCTTCATCTGCTACTTGATTGCCCACTTTCCAGCAGGGATTTACGCAGATAGTCGCAACCCAAAACACTTGATTTCATTTACGACAGTCGCAAGTTCGCTTATCAATTTTTCAAGTCCGTCGCTTATCAAAGTGACAAAAGGCAATGTAAATGTGATGAGATTTGTGATTGGGCTTTTGGGCGCAATTCAGGGGATTTTTTTCCCCGCGTCGTCGAATATGATAGCCCATTGGGCCCCAATGCGGGAGCGAGCTGCCCTAACATCGATAACAGTCGCTGGGTTGTTTCTTGGGATTTGTGTAAGCAAAATTGGGCCTAACTTAATTGTGGAATCATCGGGAGATTGGGCAACGCCGTTTTATGTTTTCGGGGCTATTGGGATTATTTTGACCCTGGTTTGGGAGCTCTGGGTGTTCCCGGATCCTCACAAGGATCCAAGGATTACACCGGAAGAGAAACAGTACTTGGATCAGGAGATGCGTAAGTGGGATTGAGCATAAATTGTCAAACTTCAATTTCACAGTGTCAGATAGTGGTGATTTTAGTACAGTTTGGTTATTTAACGAAAATCACCAAGTCAAATTATTGTTAAAAAAATTAGTGCAGCTCTCTATAGTCACAAATTTTTGATTTTTGATAAAAAATCATTCTGAAATTTTTTAATTTTTGTGTTAAATTTAAAGAATTACGACTTTAGGCACTAAAGTTGTTTTTTTACAAATGCTCCGACATTGTCGCACCATATGAATTATTCATATCAAAATACATTAAACTCTGTTTTTTTTTTTTAATAAAAAGCTATGAGAGGTACGTGTTGAAACAATAGAGAAATGGAAACATTATATTAATTCAATTAGGATTGTTTTAGGAACAATTTCGATTTAATTTTTTCTATAATTTTTTATTTCAAAAACGTAGAAAAAGACACTGATTTTACCGAATTCTGCGGTTTTTTGGCTTGTTTTTAATAATATTATAATTGCGTTTCTAGCTGTAAAACTTGCTAAAATAACCGAAAAATGCGATTTTTGATTAAAATTTGTTGATTTTTTTTGTTTCGTATAACAAAATCTCCGAAAAAAACTAAAATTTTAGTACAAAATCGTGCTTAAAAACGTTCTCGACCAAATTTTGTGGTTTCTCGGTATATTTTTGTCTTAATTTTGTACAAAGATAAAAAATATAACATCAATTTTAATGTATTTTTGCGATTTTTAGGCGTGTTTCGACAAAATTTTTAAAAATCAATAAGTTTCTGGTTCAAAAACAAATTGAGATAAAAATTTTCAAAAATGCATTGTTATTATTTTAAAAACGAGGTTAAACACTCAAAAGACATAAATGGCACCATTCCTGGCAGATTTTCTTGAATTTTTGGTTTGATTTTCACAAAATTTTGCGAAATAATTTTGTTTCTAACGAAAAAATGTACTAAACCGGACGAGAAATAAAAAAATTATATATTTTTCGACTTAGTTCTTTGATTTTTCAGTTTGTTTTAGCGAAATCTTTAGAAAAACTTGAAATTTTGCCCAAAAATTCGTCAAAACAAGTGCAATAAAAAATGAAATAATAATATGATTTTTGACTAAATTTGTTGATTTTTGTATTTCTTATAGCGAAATTTTCCATAAAACCTAAAAGTTTAGTATAAAAGCGTGCTTAAAAGCGTTTTCGACTAAATTTTGTGGTTCCTCGGTATATTTTTGTCATAATTTTGCACAAAAACAATAAAATAACATCAATTTTAATTTATTTTTCTGATTTTTAGACGTGTTTAGGCAAGATTTTGAAAAATCAGTAAGTTTCTAGTTCAAAAACGAATTTAGATTTAATTTTGTAAATGTCCAGTTTGTTTCAAAAAAATTTTTCAAAAATTTATAGTTATTATGTTGAAAACGTGGTTAAACACTCGAAAAGACAAAAATGGCATCATTCTTGGCAGGTTTTCTTAAATTTTCACAAGATTTTGCAAAATAATTGTACTAAAACGGCCGAGAAATGAAAGTATAATATAATTTTTTACTAAATTTTTTGATTTTTCAGTTTGTTTAAGCGAAATCTTTCAAAAAACTTGAATTTTTACATAAAAATTTGTGTGAAACAAAAAAAAACAGCCATCTCAATTTATTTTTGTAATTCTTCAGTCAGGTCAGAGACAATTTTTCAAAGATCTTTTGTATTCATTTTAAAAACGTGCTTCAATTCTCGAAAAACGCTTATTTTTTTAAGATTTTTGACTAGTTTTTTACGAAATTTTACAAAATAATTGTGCTCAAAGCAGAAAAATATGAAGCATTTGAAAAAAGCGAAAGTAAATTGTTATTTGTGATCTTATTTTGGTAAAACCTCGCAAAAAATAGAAGCATTTGTAACTAAATGGGTGGTATGTTTTTCATTTTTTTTTTTTAATTTGGTGAAATAATCAAATTTCGAGTTAGTACTTATATCTGGAAATGCGTAAGTAGGATTGTTAAGCTTCAATTTGACAGTGGTGATTTTACTAAAGTTTGAAAATCCCTAAGTCAAATTTTAGTAAAAAAAATTGGGACAGCTCTCTAAAGTCACAGATGTTTGATTTTTCACTTATTTTTTTAATTTTGTATATAATAAATGAATCGGTAAATTTTTTATCAAATTTTTAAGAATTACAATTTTTAGTCACTTAAGTTGTTTTTTTACACTGATATGGCAAATGCTGCGACATTGTCGCACCATATGAACTATATATATCAAAATACATTAAGTAAAGTCTGTTTTTTTTTAACAAAAAACTTTGACCAGTACTGAATTTGTCTTTCTTTTTGTGTTTTTGTCTTTAAATTTTCTTAGACTCCTGACAAACCAGAACTTCCAACTTCTTATATTAAAATTACCATGAACAAATTAACCAGTGGTGCCAATGTTAAGAATATTTAGCATTTATGTTTGAAATAAAACCATACAGAATGTTTAATTCAATAATTTATTGATAAAAGTAACAAAATCGACATTTATCACTTGTACGGTGGGGCAATGACCAAACTATATTCAATTATTGCACTTTAATTTTATGAAAAATGATGTTGTGATTACTTTTAAAAACTTACAACTAAATTGTTTATGGTTTTTTATACTGATATGGAAAGTATTCCGACATGGCCGCACCATATGAATTATTTACGTCAAAATACATGAAGTGAAGTCTGTTGCAGTGATAGTTTTTACCCAATTCCTAAAAATAATAACTTCAAATTATTATAATAAATATCTCTTATCAGTGGGACAAAATTAAGTCTTGCTACTTAATTTTTGGGATCATCTTAGTTTTTTGAATATTTTTTTTCTAAATTTGAATTTGTATTTAATTGATGCTTTATATGGTTAAAAAGTGCGTTTTTAGAGGGAATTGTCGACCACAGACGCAAGAGCGTCCCTTACCTCGCAATTTTGACTTCTTTCCAAAACTGGATCATGGTTTTTGCCAATATTGCAATGCGTTTAATCTGGAATTTTATTGCAATGACGATTCCGGACTACATGCAAGACATTCTCAAGTACAACAACGACCAAACTGACTTAATGTCGTCACTTCCGTTTCTACCAATGACAGTGACTATGATCATTTTGGGTTATTTCTCCGATTGGATCACTCGAAACGGTCACGTAAATCACTTAACAATGAGAAAGTTGTTTTCAAGTCTTGGCTTGATGGGACCACCGATTTACATGTTAACCGGATCGTATGCCGGTTGTAACCGATTTGCTGCGAATATTATGTTTATAATCTCAATATCTCTCATGGCTTTTTCCTTCCTGGGTCTCTATTTACTACCAATGGATTTGTCGCCTAATTATACCGGGTTTTTGACGAGTCTCTCTAATGGTTTAGGAAGCATTGCTGGTATTTTTATCAAGCATATTACAGCATGGGTGGTTCCTGATGTAAGTCCAAGTTAGATAAAACGAAATTTTTGATTTCTTTTTGTTGTAGAAAACGATTCTTCAATACAGACAACTGTTTTGGTTAGCGTTGTTAACAGCTGTGGTTTCAAATACGGTGTATGT
>NW_025400984.1:10273793-10276411 GCF_015345945.1 Tribolium madens
ATATTTTTAGTATTATAAGAAATAATTTTTTTCCAAAATTATGTTTAATTTTTTAGAACTATTGAAATCATTTTGGAATTACGAAAATTAAGTTAGAATTATACAGGGATTAATCTAAAAATGATGGAATCACAATGGATTATTGAGTTTTTGGAATTGGAATATTGGAATTAGTTCTACAATTCTCGTTTATTACAAACTTTGTTTTTTTTTACATATAGTTAATATAAACTATACTTAAATTCCGACAACATTGAAATGATTTGTGACACCACTTTTTTTCTAGTGACTCGAGCAAATTTTGACCGATTTGAATAAAGTCTCAATTTTGAAAGCTTGACTGCCTGCAAAATTCGAGATTTCGAGTAAAAACTTTTCAACTGTTTAAAAGTGACATTGTCAAAAATCGGCAAAATGAATGACGAAACTGATGACGAAATCGACGATTCCCCTCCTAGAAGTAAGCAAATTTTGGTAATAACCCTCCTGGAACTGTCTTTCAGGCTGTCCAAGTGTCCCTCAACGCTATATTGTAACCCTAATGGTTTTCCTGGTTTATGTGTCAACTTTTAGTTCTCGCGATACCATCCTCGTGGCTGACGATTACTTTGCAAACATAGTGACCATAAATAGAACCCATGATTTGAAAGGAACTTGTCCCGATTTGGTTCGAAAAGAGGAGGAGAATTTCTTTCAAGTAAAACAACTCCATTTTCTGATCCACTCTCATTGACTCTTTCAGAAATTTGAGAAAACTGTGATTTGGAAACAGAGCGACTTTGACTCGATTTATACTTATTTCCATTTGGGTTACCCAATTTCGAATTTGATTGGTGGAATTTTTGCGAATATGTATGGGGGTAAACAAATGGTAGCTCTTGGACTGTTTCTGGCATCAGTTTTGACCATAATCATCCCATGGTACATACAAGTAATCAATGGTAGTGCAACAGCAATGAAAATTCTATCAACAACTTATGGTTTGTGTCAAGGCCTTTTGTACCCATCAGGCTTCCATATCCTTGCCCATTGGGTACCACTTTCTGAACAAACATTTCTGATTATTTTGGCCTACTCGGGGCTTTATGTCGGGGATATAATAAGCAGTATGTGTACACATTTGATAATCAACGCGTTTCTTAATTGGAAGACTCCATTCTACATCTATGGAGCAATTGGGATTATTGTGACACTATTATGGGAGCTTTTGGTCTTTTCCAGTCCCAACAAAAACCCAAGAATTCAACCCAACGAACGTTTGTACCTTGAAATCGAGATGAGTAAAAACCCACTTTGTTTTATTTCTTTTCCACTCATTTGACTATTTCCCAGAGGGTTTGGTCGACCACCGTCCCAAAACCATCCCTTTTTCCCAAATATTGACCTCAATTCCGGTCTGGGCCTTCGTTGTTGCCTCCATAGGGAATTTATGGATATGGAACCTCCTCTCAAATCTTGTCCCAATCTACTTACAAGAGGTTTTGAAATACAATGATAGCGAGACCAGAATTATGAGTAACATACCAAATTTTGCCTTGATTTTGACCATGACAGCGATGGCTTTTTTCTCTGATTGGGTCCTCCATCATGGGTATATTAACCGTTTAACCGTTCGCAAAGTTTTCAATACTATAGGGTTGATGGGACCACCCATTTACATGCTGACTGCGTCTTATGCTGGTTGTAATCGGCTAGGGGCCCAAATTTTGTTTTTAATTTCCAAGACTTTGACGGAGTTTATTTGTTTGGGGAGTTTTCTCATGCCTTTGGATATGGCGCCCAATTATTGTGGATTTTTAATGGCCTTAGGCAATGGATTTGGGATGTTTACGGGGTTTTTTCAAGATTATATATTGCATGTTCTTGTTCCAGATGTGAGTTTAGTCGGGATTTAACCGTTTTTTATTTATTTTTTATTCTTTAGGGTACGATTGGACAATATAGGAGACTAGCATGGTTAGCCTTGGTTATAGCTATTGTCACAAATGGCGTTTTTATTGGTTTTGGAAGTACCAACTTACAAAAGTGGAATCAAGTACGAAAAATTAAGTAATTGTTAACTTTTTTAATTGTTACAATAAAAAATAATTATATCGTTCTAAAAATTACTCTACCTGCTAATCAAAAAGTAGGTACTCTACTATTCTAACGTCTTGTTGATATTAATGACAGATGTCAAATCTTAAACGCAGCTACTGCCACTGCGCTACTATGTCGCCGGCCTGTGACTCTGCTTTAAATCAATGTAATCATTCAAACAGAAAATTTATTGTTTCTACAACGTTTTGTGCACTTTTTGAAGTTTTTTTTTTATTTTGACCAAATTTTCATCGATTTCGGTGTATCTACAGTTTGGGACACGGAATTTCGGACACGACTTTTCTGCCAATACAAAAATTTGTGGTCCAAACCATCTTTTATTGTCACCATAACATATTTGAAAGTCAAGTAAATGTCGATCCATGTGTGAGGTTAATAAATTAAAGTCCGTTTTAGAGATTATGTCAGTAGGTTGACATTCCTGTCCGAAATTTTTTGGCCCTATGTGTACTACAAATAATAATATAAAATATAAAATATAAAATATAAAATATAAAATATAAAATATAAAATATAAA
>NW_025400984.1:10277286-10364127 GCF_015345945.1 Tribolium madens
AAATATAAAATATAATTCTAACGTCTTGTTGACATTAATGACAGATGTCAAAAACTTTATAAAAGCAGCCACTGCCACTGCGCTACTACGTCGCCGTCAAGGTAATCATTCAAACAGAAAATTTATTGTTTCTACAACGTTTTATGCACTTTTTTAGTTTTTTTTTATTTTGACCAAAATATTATATAAACTGAATTCTGTCTTTAGACCTTAAGTAATGATGTCTGTCCTCAGGTATTTAATTATAGCGCTTTCAAAGGCTCAAACAGGCATACAAGATTTATAAAAGTCAAAATGTTGACATCTCAATTTAAAAACAATCATAATTTCAAAAAAAAAATTCTAGGGACAAAACAAAACAAAATTTGTGCATATGGAGACAAGTTACTACAGTCTTTAAGACCTCTAGAAATGTAAAAAACGTTATATAAAAGAATTTTAAGGTTGAAAATTTTCTTGATTTTTGTCGAGATTTTTGGCACCCGGAGTCTATTGCCAATAACTCTGGACTTATTGGTGATAACCTCTTATGTTTGGTACCGTTGGAAGGAAAATTTAATTTTCTATCATATAAAAAAAAAGATCAGTGTTCTACGATATAGTTTTTGAGAAAATTTGTGATAAAGTTAAAAATTTCAAAAGTATAAATCCGACTATAACTTCAAAACTCTTACGAATTTTGCAGTTTTCTTGACATCAATCGATTCCCCGGAACATTTTACATAAGTTTAAGTCAAAATATTATATCATTAAGGTACAGTTTTGCAGGAATTTACAAAATAAAAAAGAGTAAAAATTTGTGAACACAGGGCCATTTTTAGCTTTTTTTCAAAAACTGTGCATCGTGGAATATTTTGACCTGTTGCATCGTGTTCAACAGATAAAAAGAAACAACAAGATAAATTTTCTATTTACTTGAAACTCATTGAAACGAGATTTTTGTTTTTGTTTTTTTTTTTTAGTTGGCTTTTGTCTCAAAATGTCACCCCAAAATGAACATTGATGAAGGTTCAAGAACCTCAGATACAAGTTCAAACGATTCAAAAACACCTACAAGTAAGTGAGTACCATTTTATGACATTTAATATCTTGAATGAACCTTCAGAATGGATCCCTCAACGCTATTTAGTCTCATTTATGATTTTTTTGGCCTCAGTCAACAGTTTTATCAATCGTGATGTTTTAATCTACACTATTACATATTTCGCCGAAATCAAGTACCAAAAACAAGAGTACCACAACAGTACCATTGGTCAACACTGTGAAGTACTCAAGGAATACTTCCATGAAACTTTACCAAATGCAACCACAACAAAACTAACTAAAATAGAACAACCAACAATTGGAAAAATCTCTTCCTTGCTGTTTGTCACCTATCTCCCTTTGCACATTTTTGGGGGGATTTACTCGGACCGTCGAAGTCCAAAACGGGTGATTTCCCTCTCGACAATCCTCTCCTCAATTATCAACATTTCAACTCCGTTACTGATTCAAGTGACCAAAGGAAATGTGTCAGTTTTGATGGTACTAAGACTCCTCATGGGTGGCACCCAAGGGGCTCACCTTCCGGCAGCTAGCAATTTAATCGCCCATTGGGCCCCCTTGCGTGAAAGAGCCTTCCTGTCGTCAATATCAGTCTCGGGATTGTACATAGGACTCATCGCAAGACAAATTTGTACAAGTTTCTTAGTCGACTCGACTGGTAATTGGTCGACGCCATATTACGTCTATGGGTCAATAGGGATTGTGGTTGCGTTAATATGGGAGTTTTACGTATTTGCAAACCCAGAAAAAGACCCAAGAATTACACCGGAAGAGAAAGAGTACTTGGCTTCGGAGATGAGTAAGTGTTTTTGGGGTACCACTGGAAGTAGTCGTTGAAAAAGTGGCAACCATGCGAAAATTCAAATAATCCTAACCTCAATCTTGATGCACAGTGAAATTTTACTAGATCTAGTTATGAAAACTTTTGTAAAAATTCAAATTTCTTATGTGTTTTGAAATATTTTTTTTAATCGAGTATTTTTTTGTATTTCGTTGAACATTTTGCACGTTTTTTAGCAACGCAGAAACCCAAATGCTAAATTTTCTCAAAAACAAGTGAAAAATCGCTAAAATGTGTCAAAAAGTAGATTATTTTGTCTATTTCTGAACGTTTTAGTATGTGTTTTTTGCAAGAAACAGAACTATTTTGCGAAATTTTGTTAAAAACAATCCGAAAATTTATTAAATTATGCCAAAAGTAGTGTTATTTTTGAATTTTTAAAGTGTTTCAGCACGTTTTTAAAATACATTTAAATTTTTGCTAAAACTGACTAAAAAATTACCGAATTAGATTGAAATTGATGTCATTTTAGCTTGTTTCGCTGGATTTAGTTCGTTTTTGAACCTAAGACTTGCAAGATTTTGTCAAAACGTGCCTAAAAATCACAAAAACGAATCTAAGTTGATTATAGTATGTCCGTTTCACTCGATGTAACTGATTTTTGAGCAAATATTAATCAAAAAAAAAAAACTAAAAATTGGTCAAAAGTAGTGTTATTTAACTTTCTCAAACTAGTTTTTATACTAAAGCCTCATTTTTTTTGCAATATTTTACTAAAACAAATCAAAAAATTATCAAAGTAATTGCAAAATTATAGTATTTTTCTCTTTCTTAAGCGTTTCAACACGTTTTTCGACCAGAAAAGCAATTATTTCGCAAAAATTCTTTAAGAACAAACGGAAAATTTACTAAAAATGAAATTAAAATAATTTTTCTGAAAAATTTTTCTATAATTGGCTCTAAAACTAACAATTTATTTTGCAAGAACTTGTCAAAATGCGCCTAAAAGTCAGAAAAACAAATCAAAACTCATGATATTTTCGTTGTTTCACTTAATTTAATTAGTTTTTCAGTAAAAGGTAATCAAAAATAAGCAGAAAAACCGGAAAATTTAATCCAAAACCACTTTTTTTAAACTTGTGTAAACACGTTTTCCATCTAAAATCTTACGTTTTTTGTGAGATTTTTCTAAAACAAACCAAAAAATTACCACATTAAATAAAAAAATCAAATCATTTTTGCCTTTTTCGAGCCTTTTTAGCACATTTCTCAGCTGAAATTTTTTCAAATTCGGTCAAAAATAGTATTATTTGAGTGACTAAAAGCGTTTTTAAGATAAAAACAAATTTCAACAACAAATCTTTCGAAAATTGTCTGAAAAATTACTAAATTAGATCGTTATGGACATTATTTTAGCTTGTTTCGGTCGATTTAGTTCGTTTTTGATCCAGAGACTCATTTATTTTACAGCATATTGTCAAAACATACTTAAACACAACAAAATAAATCTAAATTGACGTTGTTTCGTTTGTTTCATTCGATTTAGCTCTTTTTGAGTGAAATTTTCTCAAAAAAATTGAACGAAAAATACAAAACATAGTCGAAAATGGTGTTAATTGCAGGATTTTGCTAAAACAAACCAAAAAAAAAAACATCAAATGAAGTGTTTTTCTGATTTACCCCTCACCCGACAAATCGGAAAATTTGATCCAAAACTACTTTTTTTAAACTTCTAAACACGTTTTCCAACTAAAATCTTAAGTTTTTGTAATATTTTTCTAAAACAAACCAAAAAATTACCACTTTAAATAAAAAAATCAAATAATTTTTGCCTTTTTCGAGTGTTTTAGCACATTTTTCAGGTGAACTTTTATCAAATTAGGTTAAAAGTAATATTATTTTTGTCTTTTTCAAGTTAACTAAGAGCGTTTTTAAGATAAAAACAAATTCTAACAACAATTTTTTCTAAAATTGCCTAAAAAATTACCAAATTAGATCGTTATGGATATTACTTTAGCTATTTCGCTCGATTTAGTTCGTTTTTGAGAGAGAGACTCATTTATTTTGCAGGATATTGTCAAAACACGCTTATTTTGTTTATTTTATTCGATTTAGCTCTTTTTGAGTAAAATTTTGTCAAAAAAATATAAAATATGGTTGAAAATAGTGTTAATTGCAAGATTTTTCTAAAACAAACCAAAAAAAACATCAACTCAAGTGATTATTTTTGCCTTTATCACGTGTTTTAGCATTTTTTTCAAGTAAAAACGTAAATATCGGGCGACTAAAAATGATTTGGTGTCAAATTTAAAATTTAATTTGGCAACCTTGACTGTCAAATTCAAACGTCAAACTTTTATAGGCAATTGTCATTCATAGCCGTCACCTGACACATTCTGATATAATTTAGAAGAATTACCACTAATTCAGTGTTGCCAATAGATTTTTTGGTATTTTGCAAAATTAAATAAAAAAACTAGCCAATAAAATAGAGTTACCTTATTTTTGATTTTTTTTAAGCACATTTTTGAGCAGATTTGCACAATTTATGTAAAGTATAAAAAAAATTATAGTGGTATCAACAAGACATTACTAGCTGGGATTTAGGGATATTCGTAAATAAGTTGCCATAAATTCGGTTACGTTGGTTTGTGGTGACCAAAAGATATCGTAACTAGTGTCAAAAATTTAGGTTAAGTCACCTGTCAATCGTCAACAACAAGGGGTAACCAACCCTAGACATTGAAAATTACTTCTGAAAATTTTAGTTACAAAACGTAATTCAATTCCTAGGTGGTAATTTCTTGTTAAATCTTGTAATCTGGCGTAGATCTGGTAACTTTCCGGCTCAAATCTGGTGAATTTAGTTGTTTTGAGCTGGCAACACTGTTGATGCACATTATTAACAGAAAAAAAGTATGTATACCACTCTTTTGTAGAAGGACTTGTCGACCATAGACACAAGGAAATCCCCTATCGTGCTATCCTTTCGTCCTTTCAAATCTGGATTTTGATAATGGCCTTCAGTGCGAATCGATGGATTGGTAATTTCTTCGCATTAACACTTCCCGAATATACGAAAGAAGTCCTCAAGTACAACACAAAGGAGAGTTCACTTATTTCCTCACTTCCGTTTCTCCCAATGACACTTATTTTACTCATTTTTGGCCTATTCTCAGACTGGGTGGTACGCAACGGTCATATCAATTTGATAACAATACGAAAAATCTTCTCAACCCTTGGTACCAACTGTCTTAGTTATTTACCTAAATCAAGTGACTTGTTTAAGGGATGATGGGCCCCCCTATTTATATGTTAACCGGTTCTTTTGCCGGTTGTAACCGATTTGCTGCCGTACTCATGTTTATTCTAGCTCTGAGTCTTATGGTTTTCGTTTTTTTGGGTTTGTATTTAGTGACTTTGGATTTGGGACCAAACTATACCGGATTTACGTCAAGTCTCACCAACGGTCTTGGGAACATTTCAGGGATTTTTCTTGGTAAAGTCATAGAAAGGGTTGCGCCAGATGTGAGTCTTGTGGTACTCTAATTTAAATTTAGCGCGCTTTTTTGTAGAAAACTGTACTGCAATACAGGAAACTGTTTTGGTTATCGATGGGTATTGCTGTGGTCACAAACACGGTCTATATGGTTTTTGGGACCACCAAACTGCAGGCATGGAACAAGCCCGTGTTCAAAAGGAAATAAAGGATCTATAGTACTATAGTGTTTTTTTGTAGGTAAATAAAAAAAAGAAAATATTTAAATTTTTTTGTTTTTTTAAATTGCAAATTTTTTGCCAAAAACTACTAAATAAAACTTAAATAATTTATTTTGATTTAGTGCCATAAAGTGTTCTTTGATTTAGGTTGGCAACAATTGTCAAATTCAAACGTCACTGTCATTTATTGGTATTGACAACTTAATTTTGAATTGAGACTCATTTACAATTTGAAATATCGTTTATTAAGGCTAAAAATGGGCAAAATTTTCTTTACATGGTGGTTCAATACAAAATAAATATGGATTGGCATCTGAAACTGTGTTTTAACTGGTGTTTTACCAAAAGATTTACTAACCTCGTATTTGGCGTTTAATAGGACTTGAAAAAATGAACATTACGAAGTAAGATAATAAAAAGTAGAAGAAAAAAGTGGGCTAAAAATGACTTTTGAATTATTTTACTTACAAATAGTTGTAATTTCTTACCATTTTTATTGAGTGGTTTGTTTATTTCAACTGAAACTTATTTAAGGTTGATTTGAAATATTTGCAATGCAAATTATGGAAATGAGGCTTAAAATTAAACTAGTTTTGCATATTTTATCATTTTATTACCAAATTTATCATCCCCCACCAAAAATAGACATTTAAAAATATAACAAAACCAGTCACTATTTTCCTGACGGCTTTTGACCCCCTCCAGAGTTCCCCCCACTGGGCCCTAAAAAACACAAAGTTAAAAATTATCAAAAACACTCTGTTATTCGTACCCCCTTGTCCACTTGAACCCCCTCCCGGCCCTCCTTGACCTAACATTTCCTTGATTTGGTCGACCATTTCTTTCATAGAGTCACCAATTCCTGAAATTTGAAATAAGATTTTGCGAAAATCAAGCAGTCTCACCTCCATGGCAAGCGTTGATGATGCACACCAACAAAGCAGCCACCAAAAAAACCTAAAAATAACGATAAGACTTGTAATTATTTCAAAAATACATACTTTTGTCGTTTTTGTCATTTTTACCAACAAAAACTGTCGTCTAAATTTTACAGAGGACTTATATACCAGTCGTTTTGCATAATTTCTGCTATCTATTTCAAAAATTGTAATTAAATGACTCACTTGAAATTTTATTTGCTTATTTTAGGTAAAACATGCAAAATTTTGTGCAAAAATCGAATTTAAAATTCCAGAAAACAAATTAAATGATAAATAAACAACTTAAATCCACTGTACTGCTTATTTACAATTAGAATTTTAATGAAATTAACAATTAAACCGATTTTATTGGTATTCTAATTGTGAAAATCATAAAAACATTTAAATTCGCCGCCAATTTTAGTTCATAATCCAACCAATGGCACCAGCAGAATCGAAAATCTAATGACAATTCACATTTGACAGAAAAAAAAATTATATTAATTAACGGAACTAATAAACAAGCTAATCAGTAATTAGTTGTAACAATCCGTTTTTTTTTGCAATATTTTACTAAAACAAATCAAAAAATTAGCAAATTAATTCCAAAAACAAATCAAAATTCATGATATTTTCTCTGTTTCACTTGATTTAACTAGTTTCTCAGTAAAAAGTAATCAAAAACAAGCAGAAAAATTGGAAAATTTGATCCAAAATTACTTGTTTTTTCTAGAACAAACCAAAAAATTACCACATTAAATAAAAAAATCTAATAATTTTTTACTTTTCCGAGTGTTTTAGTACATTTTTCAGCTGATTATTTTTTCAAATTAGGTCACAAATAATATTATTTTTGTCTTGTTCGAGTAACTAAGAGTTAAAAACAAATTTTAACAACAAATTTTTCCAAAATTGTCAAATTACTAAATTGGATCGTTATGGACATTATTTTAGCTCGTTTCGCTCGATTTAGTTCGTTTTCGAATCAAAGACTTGTAAGATCTTGTCAAAATGAGCTTAAAAATCACAAAAACGAATCTAAATTAATGATAGTAAATTTTTGGGCAAAAATCGAATTTAAAATTCCAGAAAACAAATTAAATGATAAATAAACAACTTAAATCCACTGTGTTGCTTATTTACAATCAGAGTTTTAACGAAATTGACAATTAAACCGATTTTATTGGTACTCAAATTGAAAAAAATCATAAAAATATTTAAATTCGCCGCCAATTTTAGTTCATAATCCAACCAATGGCACAATCGAAAATTAATTGACAATTGACATTTGACAGAAAAAAAATTATATATTAACTAATTTAGTTCATCTATGTTAACTAACGTAACCAATAAACGTATCAGCTAATCAGGTGTAACAATCCGTTTTTAATGACAAATAATGTGATTTATGTCTCAGTTTGCGAACGTACCCCACCTTCTGTGTCATTGTTTTCATAAACTTAACCTTATTTAATAGTTGTGATTTGCAAAGAAAACACGAAAAAAATATGTTTTCCGCGAATTTGGGCCCAGTTAAAATAGAAGTGAAGGAGGAAAGGTTAGTAATCACTATTTAATACAAAAACTTAACCTTACTTTTTTTAGATTTTACCAAATGAATCAAGAATGCAGCGATTTTAATTGTTCAAGTGGCCTTGAACCTTACAAGTGTCACAAATGCGAAACATTTGAAACCCAACTATTGTCACAACTGCGATGTCACATCATTCAAGGTCACACATCACAACATGTCGAACCCCAAAACTACAAATGTCCGAAATGTGATTTCGAGTCATTTTCGCAATGTGTGTTATTGAGACATTCCCTTTTCACCAAACATCAGAGAAGAAAACGGGGACAAGGGGACGCGTTCAAATGTACAGATTGTGATTTTGGTACAATGACACGTGACAGTTTGAGACGACATATAGTGTATAAACATATGGACGAATCAGAGATCAAGTGGTTCAAATGTGAGCATTGTCCATATAAGGGCAAACTCAAGCACGATGTGAACCAACATGTGATACAAAAACACGACCCTAATTATCGCTACTCGTGTACACTTTGTGATTACAAGGCTAAAATGAAGTACCATTTGCAACGACACTTGAAAAGACAACACAAATCCAAAAGTGTTGATTTTTCCGCTTGGAGACACTCAATTTTCACCAAACATCACATAAAGAAACCGGAGAAGGGGGCACCTCTCAAATGTACACATTGTGATTACACAACTCCAAGTTCCTACAAAATGAGAATGCACTTGATCTGTAGACACACAGACGAGGCCAAAATCCAATGGTTCAAGTGCGAATTATGCCAATTTAGGGCCAAACGCAAGTACCATTTGAACCAACATGTCATTGCAACCCACACCAAAAGTGTCTTTCAGTGTAAAGTTTGTGATTATGAGGCGAAATCACCGTACATTCTGAAACGACACGTAAATAAACAACACACTGCTCCTGAAGACTGGTTTCAGTGTGCCCAATGTAGTTACAAATCTAAAAATAACTACTCTTTGGTTAAACACTCTAAATTGCAACATAGTAATGGGGAAATTCAACGGTTGCATTGTGATCATTGTGATTTCAAATGTAAGACTAAATCACAATTGAAGTCACATAAAGTGTCAAAGCATGTGTTAGAGTGTGACATTAAGTACTTCCAATGCAACCAATGCCATTACAAAGCCGCCTTTAAAGCCAAATTGAACATTCACGTGACTACCAAACATGGGTCCAAAAGGTTCAAGTGTGACCAATGCGAATTCAAAACTAGGTACATGTACAACTTGCGAAAACATATCGCTAAACAACACTAAAATTATTTTTAAATATAGTGTCTCGAGTACATACTTATTTTCTTCAAACACCCTGTATTTTTATCTCATGTAATAGTCCACAAGTGTGCACGCGGGTAATGTTGGTTGCATAAATTAAATTCTATAATTTTTTGAATGATAATAATTAAATCTTTTTTTTTTCATCATCAGTCACATTAACTGTAAAATAAAAATGTTTTGGTCAAGATTTTTACGAATTTGTGAACGGACCCAAGTGTCACTTTGTTTGTATTTAATTTTTGTATTAGAATGGGGTAATAGCCAAAATACAACTTAATTGCAAAGCAGTGGCGGAACAAAGCAATTTTGCAACTTATTTTCTTCAAACACCCTGTATTTTTGTTCCATCTGTTGGAGACGATTAGTCCACAAGTGTGCACGTGTGTGATGACGGTTGCATAAATTAAATTCTAAATAAATTAATTTTTTGAATGATAATAATTCAATCTTTTTATTCCTTCTAAACAGTCACAATAACTGTGAAATAAAATGTTTTGGTCAATATTTTTTACGAATTTGTGAACGGACCCAACTGTCACTTTGTTTTGTCAAAAATGACAGTTTGTTATTTAATTTTTGGCCTAGAGTGGGGTAAAAGCCAAAAATACAACAATTTTGCGTAACGGAAACAAAGCAATTTTGCAAAATGAAACTGGGGTCGTGTAACATTATTTTCACATTTATTGTGGCTTATAATAAAATTCAATTTAAGTCTCAGAACTACATAAAATCATAACAAAACAACACACTTTTTAAATTGGCACTTTGACAATTCAGTTTTTCTATTTTATCTGTTTTAAATTAAACTTGAAACGATCAAATTTCAATAATAATAACATAACCTCACTTTTTAATAAAAACACACACCAAAGGTATTTTTCTTTTATTTTGCAAATAAATTTCTTTCAGTTAAGACGTGAAAACACCAGTGTAATCATCTATCGAAACGATAAAATTCAAGTAAAGTTTCTTTGTACCTAAAACTGTTAAAAAAACTGAAATTTAGATTTATTTTTTTTAAGCAAATGCAGGGTACTGCTTAATATCGATTTCAAAAATCTCCCTATTCTCAAGATTGGACTCGTCCGAGACCAGGTGTGTACTTTTGACTTTTACCCCACTCTAATCACGAATAAGTGATTAATTTTGAACGTACCCAATCTTGAGTTTTTGACTCTGTGGTATCGGGAATTGTTACCTTAACCTCACTAAATTGTTGTGATTTGTAGAGAAAACACCAGAAAAATTATGTTTTCCCCAAATTTGAGCGCGGTGAAGGCAGAAAGGTAATTATTTAATGCAAAAATCCCTCACTTAACCTTATTTTTTCTAGCTTTTCTGAAATAAAACTGTATTACGGATGCGACAAATGCTCATTTAAGACAAAACTCTTGTCTAGGCTAAAAAGCCACGCAAATCACAAAAACATAGATTTTAATTGTTCAAGTGGCCTTGAACCTTACAAATGTCACAAATGTGAAACATTTGAAACCCAATTCCTGTCACAACTGCGACGTCACATCGTTCAAGGTCATGTGACACAAAATGTCCAACCCACAAACAACAAATGTCCCAAATGTGATTTCGAGTCATTTTCGAAATATCTCTTTTTGAGACATTCCCTTTTAACTGAACATCAAACAAGTAGACGAGGAAATAGGAGAATTTTTAAATGTACAAATTGTGATTACACAAGTAGAGATTCGCGCGATTTGAGAAGACACGTGATCTCTAAACATACCCAAGATTCTGAGATCGAATGGTTGAAATGTAAACATTGTCCGTTTAAAAGTAAACACAAGTACAATTTAAAAAAACACATGGTGCAAAAACACGACCCTAATTTCCGCTACTCGTGTCAATTTTGTGATTATAAGAGCAAAATGAATTACCATTTGCAACGACATTTGAAGAGACAACACGAATCAAAGAAAAATAGCGATTTATTGGCTTTTAGACACGCCATTTTCACCAAACATCAAATAAAGCGACCGGAAAAGGGGGGAGTTTTGAAATGTACACATTGTGATTACGCAACTGAATGCTCTTATAGACTGAAACGACACTTAATTTGTCGACATACAGATGATTCTGAAATCCAGTGGCTGAAATGTGAACATTGTCCTTTCAAATGTAAGATTAAATATCAATTGAAAATACATGTAGTGGCAAAGCACACGTCGGCGTGTGACATTAAGTACTTCCAATGCGACCAATGCCACTTCGAGACGAAATACAAACACAGCTTGCAAAAACATTATAACAGACACGGGGCAAACCTGAATTTATTGTCAAATATACAGTGATTCGAGTAGACTTATTTTTTTAAACAAACACCCTATATTTCAATTAGAATAGACCGTCAACTGTACACTTGTGTAACGTTGGTTGCATAAAAATAAGAACTGCCTATTGACAGTATTGACTTATTTATGTTACAATTAGTTCATTAAGTGTGTTTCCCCTAGACACAAGTCACGATAATTCATTCAGCTATTGAAATTAAAAAAAAAACAATGAATTTGTGAACGTACCCAACTCACCTGTCAATTGGTTGATTTTATTTTTTTTTAGTTTTGTAATTTCTATTTTGATTTGTATTTGGTGTGTAAGAAATTATCCAAAAACACACACTTAATCTCACTTTTCAGATTTTTATTTTACTTAATACAACTGTTGGTATCACCGATTCAAAAAATGTCAATTCAAGACCAAACTTGGGACATTTTGTATATTAGTTTCAAATATTTTAACCCTACTTTTTCGATATTACTGTCATTTTTGATCGCTAAACAATAATTGGATGTTTAAAGTCAGATTTACACAACTCAGTTTCAGGGAAGTGGCCACTTTGACTTTTAATTGAGAACTAAATGATTTTTATTTAAATTTGTGAATCTTGAGTTTTATACAGTGGTTCGAGTAGACTTATTTTTTTTAACAAACACCCTATATTTCCATTAGAATAGACCGTCAATTATACACTTATATAATGTTGGTTGCATAACGTCATAAAAATAAGTGTTGTCTATTGACAGTATTGACCCATTTGTGTTAATAATTATTAACTATTAATTAATTAAATGGGCTTCCCCTAGACACAAGTCACGATAACTAATTCAGCTACTGAAATTAAATTTTTTTTATGAATTTGTGAACGTACCCAACTCACCTGTCAAAAATTACATAGCAGTTGGTGTGATTTTTTTCTCAAGTTGATTTTATTTTTTTAGTTTTGTTATTTTTATTTGTTATTTTATTTGGTGCGTAAGAAATTATCCAAAAACAAACACTTAACCTCACTTTTCAGATTTTTATTTTACGTAATGCAACTGTTGTATCACCGATGCGAAAAATGTCCATTCAAGACCAAACTCCTATCAAGGTTAGAAAGCCACACAAATGACAAAAACAGCGATTTTAATTGTTCAAGTGGCCTTGAACCGTACAGGTGTCACAAATGCAAAACATTTGAAACGCATTTCTTGTCACAATTGAAACATCACATTGTTCAAGGTCACTCATCACAACATGTCAAACCCATAACCTACAAATGTTTCAAGTGTGATTTTAAATCGTTTTCGAAATACTTGGTTTTGAGACATTCCATTTTTACCAA
Organism: Tribolium madens; assembly: GCF_015345945.1. NCBI lineage: Eukaryota > Metazoa > Arthropoda > Insecta > Coleoptera > Tenebrionidae > Tribolium > Tribolium madens. The sequence continues at coordinate 10,290,219 of NW_025400984.1, forward strand.
ACATCCGAAGAAACATGGAAAGAGAGGCATGTTCAAATGTACACATTGTGATTACGACACTAACCTCTTAGACAGTTTGAGAGGTCACGTGATCTATAGACACACAAACCATTCCGAAATCAAGTGGTTCAAATGTGAGAAATGTCCATTTAAGGGCAAACTCAAGAAGGATTTAAGACAACATGTGATCCTAAAACACGACCCTAATTATCACTACTCGTGTACACTTTGTGATTATAAGGCGAAGAGGAGTTATTGTTTGAAAAAACATGTGGAAAATCGACACACCAAACCCAAAACGTGGATTCAATGTGCCCATTGTTTTTACAAAGCTAAAAGTAAGGATTTGTTGATTTTACATTTAAAATCACAACATGATTCTAACCTCCAATGGTTGCATTGTGACCATTGTGATTTCATATGTAAAAATAAGATTCAATTGAAAGTACATACAGTGGCAAAGCATGCGTTGGTGTGTGACATTGAGTACTTCCAATGCGACCAATGCCAATTCAAATCGGCCTATAAAAAAACACTAAAAAATCACGTGACCATAACGCATGGCCCCAATAGGCACAAATGCAACCAATGCGAATTCGCCACCAGATACAAGCATAACTTGCAAAAGCACATCATTTCCAAACACACCGAAAATCCCCAAGTCTTCAATTGTGACAAATGCGATTACAAAACAAGTCTCAAGGAGAGACTCAATAAACATGTGAAGAACCAACATGGCGACGGGAACCAAACTGTATACAATTGTGCCACGTGTAAGTTTAAAACCAATCACAAGAAGAATTTACGTGATCATTGGCTTGCACTTCACGACAGTGGTTCCCAAGAGTGGTACCACTGCGACGAATGCACTTTCAAACACAAAATCAAGAAACGAGTCACACGTCACAAATATATAGTACATAACCCGAATATAAAGTACCACATGTGTGACCTCTGCTCTTGCAAATTCAAAACAAACTGTGAATTGACCCGACACAAGAATATCAGACATAATAACAAAGTCAATTTTCAATGGTTCAAATGTGAACTTTGTGACTACAAATTCCGGAATGTGAAACAATTGAACACACATCGTCGTATTCACGATTCCAAGCATTTCTCTTGTGACATTTGTCAGTTTATAACTCTTTGGAGGCATTCTTTGTTTGCACATAAACAATTGCACTTACCACGTGAAGAAACAAAATCTCTCATGTGTGATAAGTGTTGTAAGACTTTCAAAACGAAGGCTACACTGGCACGACACCTGAAAAACATGCATTCGAAGGACTTTAAATTTTGTGACTATGAAAGTAAATATCTCCAAGACTTGGAGGAACATGTTTATTGTGCTCATTGCGATTTTAAAACACTAAGTAAAGACATTTTGGTCAACCATCTCAGGTCGCAGCATAAGCTTGGGGTTGTCTAGTTTGGGCACAAGTCGTGCAATAAATTAGCTTTATGTGGAGAACAAGAAAAATGACATTTCTAAGCATTTTAACATTTTATTTTTATTAATTTTTTTGTGGAGAACAAGAAAAATGACATTTCTAAGGATTTTAACATTTTACTTTATTTGTTTCTTTTATTTTCTAATTTTAAGACTTACTATCGTGGTGTTATTGTAGAACATTGTTCGGGGAAGAGTAAATACTTTTTTAGTTTGTGTTTTATTTTTAAACCCTCAGTCAGATTCAAAATTTTGGCAACTATTACTATTTGCAGTCACTTAGTATTTAGTAAAATAACATTGTTTGGTGAATATTTAAAAAGAATTAAGCCAAAGTCAAGACCAATTAATTTATTGCAAAGTTGGCAGGCTTAGCCCGTCACCTCTAGTGTACAGTTGCGGAATTAAAATTTCGGACAGTATTGTCATTTTGACAATGTAAACTCTAAAACAAACTTTACATCAATAACCTCATTTTTTGTGTTTATGTCATTTTGACATAAAAAATTGCGTCACTGACAGAAAAGTTTAATTGTCAAATGTCAGTCATGATGACAATAAAAGTGAACTTTTTAAAGTGACAGGAAAATACTGCCCGAAATTTTAATCCCGTAACTGTACGTTGTGTCTATGTTGGTAGCAAAAGTAACTAAACTGTCAACCGTTATGACAAGCGCTGATTTTATTCTGTCAAAGAGCCCATTAGAGGCAATAGAAAGCATTTTTGCACAAATTTTGTACTTATTAAAATCCTCAGTTCTTTTCCAAATAAAGTTTCATCATAAATGAATCGTTTAAAATTCATGTTTATGTCACATTTACACTAAGCAATTGTTTTCTATCACTGGTTGACGTATGGTGGTGTACTTTTGGGACATTCTGTATATTAGTATCAAATATTTTAACCCTACTTTTTCAATATTACTGTCATTTTTGATGGCTAAACAATAATTGGATGTTTAAAGTTAGATTTATACGACTTTTAATTAGAATTAAGTGATTTTTGTTTAAATTTGTGATTTGTGAACCCAATCTTGAGTTTTTAACTCTGTGGTGTTGGCAATTGTTAGCTTAACCTCACTTAACTGTTGTGATTTGCAGAGAAAACACCAGAAAAATTATGTTTTCCCCAAATTTGAGCGCAGTGTAGGCAGAAAGGTAATTATTTAATACAAAAAGCCCCCACTTAACCTTATTGTGGGGTCCGTTCCAAGTCTTAGAACCATTGACGTAACAAAACGTAGATTGCAAAAACTTAAGTTTGTGATTTTATTTAAAAAATTCATTTTACGGGTCATTTCCTGTAAGCGACGCCTTTAATGTGAAAGGTTAAGTTTAACCTTGTTTTTAAGCGATTATTTTGCGGTTTTCTCACTGATTTTTGTATCCCAAATTTCAGAACTATTGACGTAACAAAATGTAGATTTCGGAAAAAAAACTTCATTTTTTGTGATTTTCTTTATTTGATTCATTTCACAGGTCATTTACTGTTTTTAATTTGCAAATGCACGCCCCCACGTCGTCACATTGCCCCCCTGACTTCTGCTCCAGATTGCACAGTCGCTCACAGTTGGAATGGTCAACCATTATTCTTTTTGTTTGGGGGTTATAACCGAGTATATCACACGGAGACAACTTCGTGGTGATTATTTCCGATCTGGGGTAACAATAAACGAGACAAATCCCAGCCAAAAGTGTCACAACTACCCGAAAATTCATTTTCACTGAAGCAACGACCAAATCAATAGTGATAAACTTTTAATTCATGATTTATTCAGGTCAAGAGATAAAAATTCCAATTGCGATAAACACAGCAAAAAACACAACGAAATACTTAAATTTTCTTCAACTTGAGTTCATTATTGCTTAAAATAAAACAAATGTAACATAAATTAATATTTGCGCGTCTTTGTGCGAAAGTACCAACCCACAAAACCAAAAAATACATAAGCACGCTACGATTTTCGTTGAAAAATAGTACCAACTCTCAAATTTAAAATTTTCTTTTCTGTTTTCACATTACAAAAAGTAACAAAAAAATTTATTTAGGTTCTTTGTGCACCTTGCAATGCACTTGCAACTGCTGCTTGGTCCTAAAGACTTTGTCACAGTCGTCGCAATTAAATTCTTTCACATTTAAATGTATCTTCAAATGAACCTTCAATTGTTGTTTAAACGTGAAACTCTTGTTACAAAGTTCACATTCAAATTGTTTGTACCCCGAATGAACAAGTTCATGATTTTGCAACTGTTGTTTAAATTTGAAACTCTTATCACAATTTTCGCATTCATAGGGTTTTTCCTCACTGTGCATTTTCATATGGTTCATCAATTGTGGCTTCAATTTAAACTCCTTGTGGCAAATCTCACACTGAAACTCCTTCTCATCGCAATGAACCTTCTCGTGGTTCTGTAAAGTTTGCTTCAACTTAAAATCCTTCCCACACACAGTGCAAGGAAACGGCTTTTCGTCACAAAAAAGACATGTTTTTGCAACTGTTGCTTGAATTTGAACCGTTTCTCGCACGTGGGACACTCGAAATTGCGACTATTGTCGTGTCGTTTCATGTGGACTTTCAGCCAAGACTTTCGTTTGAATTTTTTGGGGCAAAACTTGCACTCAAAGGGGTGTAAGGGCATCTCAAGGGGGCCCAAATGGCTCTCTTTGTGTTTTGAGAGGTCGCACTTGTGCTGGAACTTGTCGAGGCACTGGTAACGGAACGCGTCACTACTCGAGGACAAGTACAAGTAAGAGACTTGGACGAAATCGGAAACTTTAGAGTAATCTAATGACATTTTTAGGTTATGTTGACTGTTTACGAATTTGACATTTGACAGCTTGATAGAAGTCTGTAGTTTCGGTGGGGTTAAATTGTGTCAGTTTTGGGGGTCAAAAACCCCACAAGGGGGTTAAATGAAACGACTGGCTCTTAGATAGGGGTTTATTAAGTTACATTCTCACTCATTTCATTTTGTAGTGTATTATTTTTGACAGTTGACGGGACAAAGGGATCTTTAATACCGACTCAGAAAAGAGAAAAGTGTGAATCCAAAAAAAGACTCAAATATTCTTTTATAAACTTTTAATAGAAACTATTTACAATACGAATGCTTGTCTTGAGCGTTTGATTTATTTAATTTTGTGGTCACAGTTGACAAGAAAGAGATCTTTAATACCGACTCAGAAATTCAAAAAAACACCTTTTTTTATAGATTTATAATAAAAACTATTTGCAATACGAGTGTTCCTCTTGAGGGTTTGCCTCGGTTTTAATTTCGTGTGGGGGAATCCCCAAAGCCTCCTCGTCCAGATCCAGCGGTTCGACTTTGATGCACTCCTCAAAAATATTCTCGGGTAGTTCCCCCGCCTCTCGCGTGTCCACCACCCCCACGAATTCGGGCTCAGCCACTTGTAGGGGATCCTCCCTGGTGCAGTCCCCCACACTGACACCGCCCCCACACTCGCTCACATCCACCTCCTCGATCTGGGGGTCCAAACACCGACTGGGGACGTAATCCGGACTCCGGGGATTGTCCACCGGAAACCCTAGAATAAAATGATCGGAGCACACCGTCACCTCATTCTCGCTGCGCCCCCTTGTGAACTTCTTCCAGTTTTGGAAGCGCCACAAATTCGACTCGTTGCGCTGTAATGTGAAAAAATGCTTGTTTTTTTGGATGTTGTCCTGGTTGGTGCACGAGTGGACGTCGCAGACGCGCACGCTGATGGGGGCCTGGGGCAGGTTCAATGTGGGGATGGCCCTACTATTGAGGGTGTTTGCACCATAATCCGTCTTCTGGAAATGCATAGAGCAGACGCGTTCGCGCTTCGCGGGGGTTTTCATCAGGAGGATTGCCTCCCAGAGTTTCCGGATGCAAATGCGGCGCTCGGGGCCCTTCTCGAGGGTCTTCACGTAGAGGTAAGTCACAGACTTGGGGGGAAACGGGTGGAAAGACAACAAAGGGTGGGTTTGGCTGTTTGTATAGCAATTGGAGACCGAACAGAAGAAAATCTGTTTCATTTTTTTGCTTTAAACCAAACAATTTGTACAAAAGTGAGGTTAGGGACACTGTTGACACCTGTCAACAAATTAAACTTTATTACTCTATTTTTTATAAATAATCATTAATTAAGCAATTAATAAGTTCATTTAGGTCGTGTCATAATAATTACGTGAATTTGACCCGATTTTTGCCAAATTTTTGCAAAAATCTTAGGGTACGTTCCATAAAATAATAAAGTGACAGTTGACCTTTTTTGTTAATAATATCATGTAATTAAACATTTGTTTAAAGCTTTATTAAGAATAATTCAATTAAGTGTCATATTGTATTAATTATTTGGTCAAGTTTTTGCACAAAACTTAGGGTGCGTTCCATAAAATAACATTAGTGACAGTTGTTTTTGAATCAATAATAGAAATTTGTCTTCTTTAATAAAATATTCAAAAATTGTTACTCGTCGACTTGTTGTAGCAACAGGTAACAAATCAGTCTTTCAGCCATAATCATAATCAAGTCACCACAACCTGTCATTTGTCAATTATAGCAGTTATTTTCCCAGCCGCCTCTACTCCACATACCTCAAAGTTTTTAAAATGTTTTAAATAATTTACATGACGTCACTTGTCAACATTTTGGTTGCCTCTGTCCACCCCCCACCACCGCGTGTTTTGTCGAGTGACGTCTTGTGCAGTTTTCTCGAATCGCGTCGATTATCCTCACGCTTTGTTACCCCATCGTCGAATACGAATTTTTTGCAACAAATCCAATCAATAAACCGAGCAAACGGTACTTTATATCGGGAAAAAACTGCGAGTTATATTTCGATCTAGTGTGTAGTGTTGCTGTCATTTTCACCCGGCCGTCTCGATCCAATCCTGTGAAAAAAAACCGATTTTGGAGCGAGTTGGGATGGTTGCCGTTTTTTAGCATCGTTTTCGGGGGAATCGTCGATTTTTGGTGAGTTTTCCACTGTTTATTTGTACGTAAAGTAGGCCGGGCGAAATATTTTGGGACGAGGCAGTGGCGTACGCGGATTTTTTCCGAGGGGTCAATGTCACGTGACTATGATTGACAGTTGACGGCCATTTTGTGACGTCATTTCAGCGCCATGTCGTCCAAGCCGTGGGGGGCCTTACCCATCGTCCGGATCAACACCATAATGAAGAGCTCCTCCGATGCGGAGAATATCAGTCGGGAGTCGTCGTTAATGATGGCGAAAGCCGCCGAACTATTTATTAAAATGTTGGCCCAGGAGGGCTTTAAATTATCAACAGGGAAAAAACTCGATTATAAACATTTAGCTGAAGTTGTCAATCGGGACGAGAAATACGAATTTTTGCAAGACATCATGCCGAAGAAAATCACGTATGCTGAGTACAAGAAAATGCAAGAGGGCCAACTCAACGGCGATGAAAATCACCAAGAGACCTCCACCGACGAATCTAGTAACAATTCAAACAGTGAATAAATTTTTTTTTGCAATTTTTGTTTGATTTTTCCAAGTTCACGTGACACGGTTGCGTGCCCTCCTCCCCTATTCTCGCAAACACAGGGGTGGAATTTCCCGGACGACTATCGATTCGGACTTTCAAGGGCAACGCTGCGGAAGTTACACCTGTTTATCTATTGTAGTGGCACCACTGACATCAAAAAACCCACTAAATGTCATAATTACAATAAAACACCCTAGAAATCGTCATTGCCATAGTTACAATAGTCTAAGCCCACTCGATCTTCACTTGTGACATAACACAATCCACGATTGTTTGAAGAGGAGATAAGAGATTTGGGTCTTCTTATCAGCGACGTTTAAGGAAATAATTCGATTTTAATGTTTTTTTTTTTTGTTATCATTCAAGGAAGATGGCTGTGTCTCATTAAGTTCAAATTTTCGGTTTCAATCTCAGTAATCTGTGACTAAGCCACCAATGATAACACTTTGCCCCCTCTTCTACGCCACTGCCTCCGTAAATGATAACACAAAAGAGTATTTGAAGTGGCCCCAGTCTCGCGTATCAGAGGACACATGTCCGTGTTTAACCTCAGTAAAAAGTGACTTTTTCTCCCGTTTTTTGTGTTGTGTTTTTTACCCGTTTGATGCCACTGGCGGCGGTTATCGGAGGCGGCTACATGATGTTGGACGATTTTCAGTTGGCGGTTAGTAAATTAATAAGTCTTTTGTGTACTTATTTACAACAATGGCTCACAATTGACGTCGTTTTTGAAGCGAAAATCGATTTGACCCGATTTCCTTGACATTGCAGCAAAATCCCGGTGGCTGTGATTGCAAAACAAATGAATTTCTTTCTTGCACAGTCGACGCGATCTATTTCTTAATCTTTTGTTTCACGTTTCCAATGAAATAGATAAGAAGGTAATTAACCGATTAGATTGCGGGTCAAGTCGCGAAATATACATTGGACGAATCAATCTCAGACGTGACTTTTCTATGTCACTGATTTTTATTATAAAATCATCGTTGGCGACGCCAGAGAAACACTTTCGTTTATTTTTACGCAAAATCACACTTCCGTCTCCGTTGGCTGTGAAAAAAACAAGTACATTGACACAAACTTACAACAGCCTGCTTGATTTTACATGATTTCTGTTCAAAAATTATATTTTCTGACATTCTAGTGTTTATCACTCCTCGAAAAAGACTTTCGTTTATTTTTACCCAAAAATCAGTCAAACTTTTCCGTCTCGGTTGGCTGTGAAAATAACAAGTGCATTGACATAAACCTCATAAGAGCCTGCTTGATTTTACTTAATTATTGTCAATTCGTGATTTCAAGGCCTCCTATTGCTTTAATTATCTACCGTTAAATTGTACATATGTCACTTACTGACGTTTCTGCACTTTTCCGTCTCCGTTGGCTGTGAAAATAACAAGTGCATTGACATAAACTTACAACAGCTTGCTTGATTTTACATGATTTCAAGGCCTCCTATTACTTAATTACCGACAAATTGTTCAAAAATTTTATTTTCTGACATTTCCGTGTTTATCACTCCTAGAAAAAACACTTTCGTTTATTTTTACACAAAAATCAATCAATCAAACTTTTCCGTCTCGGTTGGCTGTGAAAATAACAAGTGCATTGACATAAACTACATAAGGGCTTGCTTGATTTTACTTAATTATTGTCAATTCGTGATTTCAAGGCCTTCTATTGATTGCTTTAATTACCTACTGTTAAATTGTTCAAATGTGACTTATTGACGTTTCTGCACATTTCCGTCTCTGTTGGCTGTGAAAAAAAACAAGTGCATTGGCATAAAACTAACAAAAGCCTCCTTGATTTTACTTGATTACACGGCCTCCTATTGCTTAATTACGGAAAAATGTGTTTATCACATCATCATAGAAAAATACTTTCGTTTATTTTGACGAAAAATCAATCTGGTGCAAACTTTTCCATCTCGGTTGGCTGTGAGAAAAACAAGTGCATTGATATAAAACTCATGAGGGCCTCCTTGATTTTCCTAAATTGTTGATTCCAAGGCCTCCTATTGCTTAATTAATTACCGACAAATAGTTGAAAAATGTCATTTTCTGACGTTTCCGTGTTTATCACATCATCATAAAAAAACACTTTTGTTTATTTTGACGCAAAAATCAATCTGGTGCAAACTTTTCCATCTCGGTTGCCTGTGGAGAAAAACAAGTGAATTGATATAAGCCTGCTTGATTTTACTTTAACTATTGTCAATTCTTGCTTTATTGCCACAAAGTTTACGTTGGCTGTTAAAAAAAAACAATTGCATTAACATAAAACTCATGAGGGCCTCCTTGATTTTCCTTAATTGTTGATTTCAAGGCCTCCTATTGCTTAATTACCGACAAATAGTTGAAAAGTGTCATTTTCTGACGTTTCCCCGCGCTATTTATAAGATTTAGGATGCAAAATTGACGTAAAATGTTTGATCGTAAAAATAAAATTAACCGCAAAGTCAGTTTGCCAAGTTATTTGACATTGTGGTGTTGCACGTAGGTTACAGTAATAATTGTAATTAGTCGAATTACTTAATTATCGTGTTTTGTGTCAGAATTACGTCGAATGTAGTGTCTTTGACCTCAAGTCGAGTGATAAAACAGAGTATTTTATCAAAATCGTGTGAAAAAACGCATATACATATACAAGCTGGTCCGGGGATTCACTCATGTGTCGATTTAGCAAAGTAAGAAGTGGGTGTTTTAGGTAGTGATAATTTGATTGGTGTTTCAGATCAACCTCCAACCTCCGTGGCCGCATGGCACGTCAGCGTGCACCAATCATCATCCGGCATAGTCCGCCCCTCCTCCGTATGGGCCACGCCCACCGTTTGTCTAAATTTCGGCGGCAATTCAGTCGAGACTTACAAGAATGGCCGACAACGCCATGGACACACCCCCGAAAGTGAATTTAACCTCACATAGTGATATTAAAGTGAACGGTGGTGAGCATTTGCCCCTCATGGAGGACGACAAGCCCCCATTGCGTTGTGTCCAATTCGACAAGCCCCAAACCAGCACCACTAGTCTCTCTTCGAGTTCCAGTTCGAGTCTCGATCTCAGCGAGGCGACGCCCCCGGATGGGGGCTGGGGCTGGGTGGTGGTAGTCGCCTCCTTCGTGGTCAATCTCATCGCCGATGGGATCACCTTCAGTTTCGGCGTCATCTTCGTCGAATTCTTGAAGTATTTTGGCCAAAATCGGGGAACCACCGCCTGGATTGGGAGTTTATTCATGGCGATGCCGTTACTTTCGGGGCCCATAGCGAGTTTTCTAACCGATCGGTATGGCTGTCGCAAAGTTACCATTTTCGGTTCGGTTTTAGCCTCAACCGGGTTTATTATCAGTTCAAGGGCGAATAGTATGACAGTTCTCTGTATTACCTTCGGGATTTTGGCCGGTTTTGGTTTGAGTCTTTGCTACGTAGCGTCGGTGGTTATCGTCGCCTACTATTTTGATAAGAAGAGATCGTTCGCGACTGGGTTGGCTGTGTGTGGGAGTGGTATAGGGACTTTTATTTTTGCACCGTTTATTCAGTTTTTACTAAATGAGTACGGTTGGAGAGGCACAACCTTGATTCTTGCCGGTTTATTTCTCAATCTAGCCGTTTGTGGTGCTGTCATGCGTGACTTACCATGGACGTCAAAAAAACTCAAAAATCTAGCAAAAGAAAGGAAAAGAAACCGAAATTTGAAACGTAAGAAAGGCTCCTCAGCTGACTCATTCTCAGTTAGTAATAGCACAAATACGGCTAGTGGCCTTCAACCAATCGGGGAAACACCGGAATGTCTCGATATGACAGATCGACTGTCATCGTCACTTGTCAATCTACCAACCTATGTCAGAAACGGCGAAAAAGTCCCCATTGAAGTAATCGAATTGTTATCACAACACAAGAACGTTTACAATGTTTTATTGGCCAATTACCCGAACTTGTTGACACCTTCACGGAGTTTCAGTGATTCGGGACGCCTTAACGAGGCCTACTTGAAACAATTGCCACCACAACCTGCAACCACCAATCAGGACCCAGCTTATTTATGGTGGCTGAAACGCAACCAAATCTCACCACCACGAAACCCTAATCGTAAACTACCAACAGCATTTTTGAAAGATCTAAGAGTGCATAGGTTATCGGTGACGTACCGTGGCGCCATGTTGAATATCAATCGGTATCGACTTCGGGCAAGTTCGTGTCCCGACATTTACCGAAACAGTATGACCACCATTGCGAAAGAAAAATCACAGTGGTATGCCGGATTGTGGGATTTCTGGGATTTACTCGTCGATATGTTCGATTTTTCGCATTTCGCCGATGTGAAATACCTACTTTTTGCCATTTCGAATTTTTGTTTGTACACGTGGTATGATGTGCCCTATGTGTATTTAACGGATCATGCGAGGAGTTTGGGCTATTCGGAGGAGGATGCTTCACTACTCATCTCCATTATTGGGATTATCAACATGTTGGGCGAGGTGAGCGAAAAGTTAGGTTAGGGTGCAATTGCCAGCTCAAAACAATTAAATTCACCAGATTTGAGCCAAAAAGTTACCAGATGTACACCATTTTAAATCTTTTTAATACTATCGACGATTTACGTTTTAATTAAATTTTCTGAAATACCGGGTGTATTGGCAACACTGAAATAGTGGTAATCCTAAATTTGTTATATCAGAATGTTTCAGGTGACGGCTAAATCAGCAGTGGCCCGTCGCAAATGCATGACAATTGCCTATAAAAATTTGACGTTTGAATTTGACAGTCAAGGTTGCCAAATTAAATTTTAAATTTGACACCAAATCATTTACAGTCACCCGATATTTCGTTTTTACTTGAAAAACATGCTAAAACACTTGATAAAGGCAAAAATAATGACTTAATTTGATGTTTTTTGTTTTGTTTTAGCAAAATCTTGCAATTAACACCATTTTCGACCATATTTTGTATTTTTCGTCCTATTTTTTTTTTTAAATTTCACTCAAAAAGAGCTAAATCGAATGAAACAAACGAAATAACATAACTTTAGATTTGTGTTTAAGCAAGTTTTGACAATATCCTGCAAAATAAATGAGTCTCTGGTTCAAAAACGAACTAAATCGAGCGAAACCAGCTAAAATAATGAAATAACGATCTAATTTGGTAATTTTTCAGACAATTTTAGAAAAATTTGTTGTTAAAATTTGTTTTTATCTTAAAAACGCTCTTAGTCACTGGAAAAATAATATTATTTACCTAATTTGAAAAAATTTCAGCTGAAAAATGTGCTAAAACACTCGAAAAAGGCAAAAACTATTTGATTTTTTTATTTAATGGTAATTTTTTGGCTTGTTTTAGAAAAATCTCACAAAAAACGTAAGATTTTACTTGGAAAACATGTTTACAAGTTTAAAAACAGTAATTTTGTATCAAATTTTCCGATTTTTCTGCTTGTTTTTGATTACTTTTTAATGAAAAACTAGTTAAATTAAGTGAAACAAAGAAAATATCATGAATTTTGATTTGTTTTTCTGATTTTTACGCGTGTTTTGACAAGTTCTTGCAAAATAGATTGTTAGTTTTAGAACCAATTATAGAAAAAATTTTCAAAAAAATTGTTTTCATTTTATTTTTAGTAAATTTTCTGTTTGTTCTTAAAGAATTTTTGCGAAATAATTGCGTTTCTGGCCGAAAAACGTGTTGAAACTCTCAAGAAAGAGAAAAATAATATAATTTTGGAATGAATTTGCTAATTTTTTGATCTCTTTTAGTAAAATATTGCAAAAAAATGAGGCTTTATAAAAACATGCTTGAGAAAGTTATAAATAACACTATTTGTGACCAATTTTTAGTTTTTTTTTTTATTAATTTTGCTCAAAAATCAGAAAAACGTGCTGAAACACTCTAAAAACACTAGTTTTGGCCTAATTTGATAAATTTTCGGTTTGTTTTTAACGAAATTCAGCAAAATAGTTCTGTTTCTGGCTAAAAACATACTAAAACGCACAGAAATTGACAAAATAATGTACTTTTTGACCCATTTTAGCGATTTTTTTACCTTGTTGAGTGAAATATTTAGAAAAGCAAAACTATCTCTCGATTTTTCAACTTCTTTTGAGAAAATTTAGCATTTGAGTTTCTGCATAGCCAAAAAAAACGTGCAAAATGCTAAAAAAATCATCACAAATTAGAATTTTTTTTAAGTTTTCACCAATTCATTAAACTATTGTTGTGCCAACAAGAAATTACTCCCTAGGATTTAGGGATATTCGTAAATAAGTTGCCATAAATTAAATTTGGTTAGGTTTACCAGTGTCAAAATTTAGGTTAAGTCATCCGTCAACAACAAGGGATAACCAACCTTAAGAAAAACGTAATTGTCCTAAAAGTTGGTAATTTCTTGCCAGATCTGGTGAAATTTCACACTGTTATAGGGTGCAAAAAATTAAGGTTAGTTTTTTTTTCCTTGAAGGTGATCCTGGGTTGGGCCGGAGACCGGTCATGGGCCAACGCCAACATCATCTACGCCATTTGTATGGGGCTGTGTGGGGCCGTGACAGCAATTGTGCCCCTCATTGACAGTTACTGGTCCCTGTGTGTCATTTCCGGTGCCTTTGGGTTTTTCATAGCAGCGAATTACTCACTCACGTGTATAATTCTCGTCGAATTGATCACTTTGGATCGCTTTACCAACGCTTACGGTTTGCTACTGCTGGTTCAAGGCGTGGCTAATCTCATCGGTCCGCCTCTTGGAGGTAAGCTCCGCCCACTAGTGTGCTCACGTGATGATTATCACCCTTTCAGGTTGGCTCTACGACCAAACGGATAATTACAACTTGTCGTTTTATTTAGCGGGGCTGTTTATAGCCCTCTCGGGGCTACTTTTGATCATCATGCCTTTCGTGAGACGTTACAAACGTTTCATGCAACGTAACGAAGAGTTTGAAGAGGCGAAATTTCAGAATATTATCGCGGCGTGTCTGTCAAAAACGGTTCAGAAGCCGGCCACTGGTGGCGCTAGTCACATTTAATAATCACAAGTGAACTTAAGTTTTTTTGATGTCGGTTTTTGTGCATGCGATTTTAGACGAGTCGAAAGTTCAATTAATTATTCTGTAGAGTTTTCCGAATCTCAGGTTCAAAATCGTAGGGGAATGTTATTACTTCTTGTATATATTTAGGCTGTGTTAGACCAGACACTGATATACAATCATGCACCATTCAATTGTTATTTTTTCAAGTTTGTTGTTCGGTGGGTGCAAGGGAGGTTTCGGACGCGGGGCGGAGCCCCTCACGCAACGGGTCCGAAATGTCCGTGCCCATCTGAATTATAAGCATAGCTGTGATTCGAAGTACGAGTTGTTTTCGACAATTACGAGTATTTTCCCTATTTATTTTTCCTCATAGTACAACATTTCAAATACTAATCGACAGTATTTCGACTTGAGTTACCTTTTCAGTATGGATTCTCATTAGTTTTGATTAGAGTGTACCTTAATTTCAATATATTTAGTGTCCCCGTCAATAAATTCATGCCTTTAGCTACTCTTATAAGTAGGAAATCTCCAATACGATGGGGTCCCACGTTAAAGAACGTTCTAATAAATCTAAGCTGTTTTAATTTGGGGCCAGTCGTTGTTTCATAGTTTTTAATATCTTTACTGTATTAATATCGGTAGAGTAAATCAATAAAACTATTCAAATAGCAAAAACCCGTCTTTTATGCCGACGCCATTGTACCCAGCCGGTAAGTACGACATCTTTAAATTTGATTTGACAAAATAAATTCAAATAATAATACAGCAGGGGAACACACACCCAAAACGTTCTTATTTAGTGTTCAATAAAACTTTTGAATGAATTAGCGCTCAATAAGTACCAAATTCGGCACTATTTTACCCGTAGTCGGTAAGTAAGAAATCTGTAACTCAAGTGACATAACCCCACTTTCCGTATCACCAATAAAATCAATAAATTATACATTTATTCCGTGTTTTTACTCAAATCAGACAACAATAGGGGTTTTATTTGCGAATTTTCGTAACGAATGACACTTGAACATAACCTAACTTTGATCAAAAATACCGATTTTTTCCCGTAACAAGTCCTGCATTTGCGCCCCATGTAGTCCAAGAATCCTCACTTCCTCGAGCGGTAAACACAAAGTGGGGCAACACAAGTCTTTGACTTGTGTTAACACCATAACCCCCACAACTGCATCTTGGCAATAAAGTGGTAAACCAGTGTCGACGCCGCAAAAATCGGGACCATTATCGATTTTAACGCTTGAGTTTGACCATTTTACTGGTAACAAACCGTGTGAGACCACAACATTGCTCTTTCTTTTGTTCACCACCAAATGACAGTCTAGGGGGCTGTCGAGGGTCTTCACTGCAGGTATCGCGGCCACGTTGACTTTATAAGTGAAAATGAGGGGTTGGGTTAGCTCCAGTAGGGATATTTCGTATAGTGAAATGACTTTTTTGATGTTTTTGCAGAAGTTTCGGACGTGAGTTTTGGTAACTTTGAGGAGGTTGGTAGCCGGTAGGACACACACGTGGGGGACTACCACGTGGGCTAAGGGGTAGTTGGGGGTTATTATATAGTTTTCGGAGGCTATAATTCCACTTGTGATATGAGCAGGGGGGTAAAAACCGCCATTGTTGATGACGTAGACCACAGGAGAGGGGCTACAAGGCGGAGCCAGGAACACAAGGAGGGGCACAAAACACAACATGTCACAAAACTGTCAACTTTGACTTTATTAACGACAATACTATTAAATTAAGTACTCAGTTTAAGTAGGCTTAAATATCATGATCACGCTCTCTCATTGGCTAACTCCTTCTCGACTAGGCCACGCCCAAAAATTTTCCGATTTTCCGTATAGGGAATGACCAGAATCAAAATCCCCGAAATGACGATCATAACTCCACTCAAATAAAACGCATAGCTCCAACTTCGGGTAATATCGGCAAGCAGTGCTACCAACCGGTCATTTTCACATCAATTTTCCCACAGTTGGTGTTACTTACCGGCAAACGGTGGACCCCCCAAGTGACCAATCCCTTGACACATCAATTGCAATCCGTAGGCTTTAGTGAACGTCTCTAACGGTAACAGTTCTACCAACAGAACTGGCGTAAACGAAAAACTACTAGCGAGAAAAATGCCATAGAGGGCGCCCAAAATATGCACCATAATATAATTCTCAGTGTAGAAATAGAGGGCGGAGCAACATGCCCCGCATAGTATAAGACAAATACCGTACGTTTTCGTGACGTTGGTCCATGATTGGTCGCCGGCCCAGCCGAGCACCACCTGAAATCACGATTGGTTGGAGTGAAAAAGGCGTGGTTGGGGTGGACCAATCACCATTCCGATGGTATTAGCCACGCCTATCGTCGATAAAACGTAGGAGGCTTCGTCTTTGGTGTATCCCGAGTCTTTCATATGGTCGACTAAGTAGAAATAAGGTGTCATAAACCAAGCAAAAAGAATGACAGTAGAGACAGACATTAAAAGAAAGTGAAACTCGTCGAAAAGATTAACGAATTTGACAAGACCCGAATACCATGGCTGAAAAAGTAAATGACAGATGGGGGGGAAAAGTGTGACAGTGTTACCAACCTCATCGTCGTCTTTCACCAACGTTGTCATGGACACTCGATATATATTCGGACAACTTGACGCTCTCAACTTGTACTTATTTTTATTCAAAATGGCGCCGCGGTGTATAAGCGAGTGCCTAGGGAACCTCATATTTTTAAAATAATTTGGGTGTGTGGTGGTAGTACTGAATTGTTTTACCAGCCATGGCGTGTCCGTCTTTTTCGCTTTCTTCTCAACAATCGCAGGACTCTCGGGGAGGGAAAACTGAAACATGGGAGGAGTCACGAGGGCGTGGCTTACACTAAAACGCCCACCTGATGCGTTACAGCCTTCCGGTCGCTTTTTTTCACTTTGAGTGAGATGCGGGTTATAGCCCCCTCCATTTTATTCAAGCCTTTTTCCGAAGTACTGCGACAATGGAGCAAACTCGGGTAATTCTCCACGATGACACGGTAGAGTTTTTTGTTTTCTTGCAACTGTTCTAGGACTTCGGCTGGTACCTAATGGGGAGTTTAGTGTCATCAATTTTACCAAGTTTCACACAGTGCTACCAACTTTTTCGTTTTGACGTATGAAAGTCGGTAGGTTGAGTACCGACTGGTGATGTTCAATTTTTTGTCCTTTATCCTCGCGATGGATCGAAGTCGCCAATGTCTGGAGGATATATTCCGCATCTTTGCCATTTTTCAACAATTCGCGAATTTCTTCAAGCTCGATTGTTTTCGATTCTTGCGAAATATTCGATAGTGAGCTTGATTTGCTCGATAGTTGTTTGTTTTGCTCGATTATCCAATCGGGATCACGCATGAGGGCGCCACATACGCACATGTTGAGTAAAGTCCCGGCGAGTAGAATGACAGTCCAACGCCAGCCATATTCGAAAATCAACAGGGTGGTAAACGGAGCGTAGACAAAAGTACCAATCCCGGTACCACATGCCCCTAGTCCCACCGCAAGGTTCCGTTTTTTATCAAACCAGAATGCGATTGACACCACTGCTGTAATATACGTCAAACCTAACCCCATTCCCGAAATGACACCAAATGTCAAATACATCGCAATGACATTTGTCGCGAAATAACTCAAAAGGAATCCAGTGGCCGAGACCAAGCCGCCTACGATCGTCATCGCCCGACAGCCATACTTGTCAACCAAGGCACTCATGATCGGGCCGGTCATCAAAGGCACTGAGAGGAAAAGGCTCCCGATCCAGGAAGTGGTACTCTTGGAGGCCTCAAACTCCTCCACAAACTCCGTGTAGAGGATCCCGAAGGAGAAGCTTATCCCGTCCTGGATCAGGGATATGACGAGGGACGAGAGCACGACCATCCAGCCCCATCCGCCGTCGGGTATCTTCGGTTTCGGGGGTTTCCCGGTCAAGGTCGAGGCCTCGCTGACCTCGTCCAGGGGAATCACCGTATCGGTCGTCATCTAGCCTCAAACGGGGGTCTTTACTCAACTCAGTCTGCGGTTTGAGTTGCTCTACCATCGAAGCATCTGAAATAGATTTTATCTAGACGGCCACGGTCAAAGCATGCTCGATTTTTGCGGTTCAAGCCGGTTTTAGGGAAAAAATAAATTTTCTTCGCGAGATTTTCGTCGAATTATTGATTCAGTGACGTAAAAATGATCCGGATTGAAGCGGCAGATGCCAATAATACTTTCTATCTTGTAATTGGCTTAATTATTATGACTTGTTAACTGAGATTAAGTAGGCTGTGTATTATTGTTTTTAATTGTTATGCATTTGTTTATTGTAAAATGTCACGCGAAATGTCAACGAACCGAAAAAAAATTAATTTTTTTATTAGGGAAATTTATGCTAGTTGGTAATAAAAGTGTGTCAACGTTGCGTAGCAACGGAATTTTTTACTCAATTTGTTAGCAACTGTCATACATAACATTTCATTGATTTTCTTTCGTTATCAGGGAAAACAATTAACGTTCAAGGTCAAACTTTTCATTTTATCTATTTTACGTAAAATTTTCAATTTAACATTCGTAAAATATTCGCAAAAGCTGGATTTCGGTCATTTAGCACAGTCAGCTGATTCACTCCCCAACTAGCTTTTGTTTACTTAGCCAAGTTGATTTATTCAAAAAAGTGAAAAAGAGGGCAAACAAGCAGTTTTTTCACCTAAAACTCGATTATACTGCTTTATACTTGTCATTGAGCCAACTTTTCTATTTTTATCTCGTTTTTTTACATTTTTATTTCACAAAAACAGGTGCATAACCTTGACCCACACCACCGCGTTCCAGTGGCGTACTTGACCTCTTATCACTCAAAAAAGCCAACCTTTTATCACACTTTCTCACACAAAACTCTTTCACAAAAATCCGGTTCAAACTAGTTTGTAGTTTCACACGAGTTGGCACTACTTTTCCCCCAGAATGCTGGCGTGCGACTGGCACACTCACGCGGTGTCCCTGATTGTAGCGCCAAAAGTCCCTAAACGACTACGCTTGTAACTAAAATTAAAAAATCCCTAGAACTGGGGACAAACTCCAGGTGAAAATAAAACACAATTTCGTGGAGACTTTTATTGTGTTGGTAGTACGGCGACCGCTCGTGCGAGTTCGTAGACGTGTTCGGTGAAGCCTCGTGCCATTAATGGGTGGTGGGGGGCGAGTTGTGAGTCACACATAACCCCCAATCGGACATGATCGGCGTATTCATTCAGACAGAGTGACACGCCTAGAAAAGCAAAATTACTAAATTGCAACTGTGCCAAAACAAAATCCCTAACTGGAATTGGCCTGTGGAGGGCGCCAGTAAATCACCGAGGTGACTTCCTGTCCCCAGAGTGTTTTCTGACTCACGTTGGGGTAGCGACTGGTCAATTCGGTCACCGAAACGGCGTATTTTCGCGACAAGTAGCGCAAATACACTGAAAGTAGTGATAAAGGAAGGATTTTGGTCAAAAAACCGAATTTTGTTTGACACAAACTCAACAAGTGTGATAATCCTTGTTTTTCTAAACTTGTACGGAAATTATTTTTAACTTCGAGGAGATTCTCCAATGTTGAGGTTTGTTTCTCGGGGTCAAGGATCGGTAAATTGAGGCATAAAATGCCGCTGACTGAATCCTCGGGCCTCAAATTGGGGCCAGTCCCGAAAATGTAGTTCGAGTTGATGTTCCTGAGGGAAATTGGGAGGGAATCAGGGATTAGGTGCTTGGTTTGGAGGAAATATTTTGACAGACAGGAGGAGATTGCAGCTAGGAGGACCTCAATTTCGGACACTCCTGTCGCTTTGGAGATTGACCTCAAAAGGTCAATTTTGACAGAATCGGACCATGCGACTGATTTTCGCCCACAGAGAGTTATAGTCTGGAAGGATTCCTTCTGGAGGAGGATATCCTCAATTATGGTACGTGGAGCTTTAACCACAATACCAACATACTGGGACACCTCCCTCAAACATTGGTACACCAATGGTACATAAGTGTACAAAGTACCAACAATGGTATTGTTGTAACTACAGTAACCCACAACGAGACAATTATACAAAGCCACAAATTCGCGATAGAAAACAAAATGGAGACGCAACGGCCATGTTACCAAAATGGCGACATATTTGACACATAATTTGACAAGATTCCTCGGATCTAAAGTCACTAAAACCGACTTTAGGACATTTTTAAATGTCACTTTACGTTTCTTGCATTCGCGTTTAAACGTCAAAATGATAAATTTACATCGTGATAAAACGTCACTCCGTATGACTCGAAAACCTCTCCGACACTCTTTGACAGTTGAGACCAGTGCTACCAACGTGATTGCCTGAAATTCAAAAAACCCTGGTGTCGTTTTAAGCAATTGGGTACATTCAAGTGGGTCATAATTTGAAATAAATTCGTTCCACGAGTTGGCGATTTCCTCCCCTAGTCGTTGCTTCAATTTGGGGATTGCCTCCAGTCTGGGCAACACCTCAACTAGGGGACTTTTCGTAACGAAAACCCTAAAACTCAATTTGAATCACCCGCGCAGTTGGTAGTAGTCAATTACCCTAAATTTTGTTTCGTTGGGGGAATTAGTGGTAACAAATCACCGATATTCAACCCCTCGTTTAACAAAACGTGATGCAACTTTAACAAAATGTAATGTTGGTCCTCGGACGAGGGGATAATAATGATCTGCCAAGGGGGAATCCCCTGTGGCAGGTATTTCGACACGATTTCGCTCACGTAATCCTGGATGTTGTATTCAGTGACGGCTCGTCCCTTGTAACTCAAAGGGGCCACTGTGATGTTTTGGTCCAAGTCGAATTTGCCCCGCTCCCAAGCGTACGTTCCGCACCTGGTGACGAGACAGTGGCGTAGACGCGGGAATGATAAATTACCCGATTTGTCGCGTCTTCGCACCACTTCCTGTGCAAGTAATTAGAAGAGGAGCCAAAAAGGGGGCGGTTTATACCTGGAGGTGTCTTCGGATGGCTCCAGGTTGGGCTTGACCTTTGACACAGAGCAAAACTGAGATTATTCCTTGGTTGCGGTGAGTGTCAAGCAGGGTGCGGACTGTTATAGTGCGAAGAAACTCGACATTGGGGTGGAGGATTGAAATTGTGAAGATCCAAAGCTTGTGACTGAAGTTTAGAACTAAAAAACGTTAGAAATTTTTTTAAATGTAGGCAACCAATATTACAACGTGTTAATTGTGTTGCCTATCTCATATAATTGATAATTTTGTTTTTTGTAATAAAACGATTTAAATGACTTGTTTGTGTTGTTAAATATTGCACATACCAAAATAGCTTAATCCGAGCAAAGGTAGTAGCGCCACCGTCACATAAAACAACCCAAAAGTGGCCAAAAACTCGATCATTTTTGCATCACAAACTTTACATCAACACTGAAGTTATTTGATTTATAAATAAAAGTTACAACACGAGCGATTAGTTTTATCTTTAAAGCGACCTATGATCTTGAAGAATGTAGTGTCCGTTTTTAAAATCATTGAAACAGAAAGGTAATTGGAATGTTTTCACAAGTGAGTGAAATATTTCAGATAAACAAGTTTGTTTACTTTAGTGTTTTTTTGGGGGAAAAGTACAAAAAATCGGGTCAGGGGTCAAAAGTTGGAGTTCAAGCTTATCTTATTTGAATTTGGCGCGGTGTGTGGCCAGCGCCACCTGACGGCGCGCATTGCACTTGAAGCGAGTTTTGAAATGAAAAGCCGGAATCACACTAAAAATGCTCTATTTTGGCCGTGTAAAGTATTGATTGACACCATTTGGAGACTAGCACCGTGTTGCAGACTTTGTTTTTTTTTCTACTAAAACTTTTATTGGCTCAAAACTGTAATTGGGGCTGAAAAATTCATCCAATTTCTCGAAGTTGGATCGAATTGGGGTGAAATGGGGGTCGTTTCCCGATCGATCCTCCATCCACCGCCGCATCTGTGGGAGCTTTTCCATCCCGGTTCAAGGGTACGAAGATCAATAATGTGCCCACGTCTCCGGAGCAGCAGATATGACAACGTGGGGAGTGAGTGCGGATTTATCATTTTAGAACGGAAGAATGACCAATCTGGTGGAAGTTTTACTTACATATCAATGGAAAAGTATAGATTTAGTGTCAAGTGTCAAGAAAATGGTAAATTGAGAGAGATATGCGGTGAGTTTTTGGTGATAAAAGCATAGAGTTGTTTGCTTGTGAATAATGAAATAATTGTTTGGTTGGGGTCGGTAGAAGAAGCAGATTGGATCTAAACGAGGCAAATATTTGCCCAAACGGAGTACATATTATTAAGTGCATTGTGCGACTATTTTTTGTTAGTATTTTACAAAGTGTGAAGGTAATTTTTTATTTTTATTTTAATATTTTATTAGAAATTAAGCCTTGCCATTTGCTATTTTAATTTTTTTATTACTTATAATTGCATAATACGCGTTCTAATAGTGTCTTTATTCGGACTTGGTCCTCAAATGACGTGATTGCAACGACTAATTTGGCATAATTTATTCTAACTCGTTTTGGCTCATTTCGAACAATAAAATATTCAGAAACAATTACACATTTTTTATACTTCTCTTGATTAATTTCTTTCATATTTTTTTGTTACTTTACTCCATTCAAATAAATTGAAACAAGATTTCAAAGTTACCATTTTATATGAAATGCGAAACGAAAACCGACGCACCGGTAAGTAAGAGAGAAAGAACGACAGAAAAAAAGGAAGAAGAGCGAAAAAGGGTATCACGAAAGAGAAAAAAGAGAGTCAGAAAATAAGAGAGTGACTGAGAGAAAAAAGAGAGGGAGAGAAAGTGGTAAAAAAAGAGAGAAAAAGGAAAGGGAGAGAGGTAGAGAGAAAAAGAAGAGAGGGAAACCTGACCTGACTCAATCTTTTAGGTCTTTTTAATTTTTTTTATAAAAAAAAGGTAGGGAGACAGAAAAAGGGTAGCAAGAAAGAGTGATATATAAAAGGAAAATAAAATAAGGGAATGAGAAAAAAGAGAGTGAGAAAAAAAAGAGGACCGATAAAGAGGTAAAAAAGAGAGAAAAAGAAAAAGAAGAGGTAGAGAGAGAAAGAAAAAGAAGAGAGAGAAACCTGACCTGACTCAATCTTTTAGGTCTTTTTAATTTTTTTCTTAAAAAAAGATAGGGAGAGAAAAAAGGGTAGCAAGAAAATGTTACATAGAAAAGGAAAATAAAAGAAAGGGAATGAGAAAAAAGAGACAGTGAAAGAGAGAAAAATATAGAGAGGGACAGAGAAAGAAAAACATTGAGAGAGAAAGAAAATCGGAAGAAAGAAAAAGAATGGAGAGAAACCTGACCTGACTCAATCTTTTAGGTCTTTTTAATTTTTTTCTTAATAAAAAAGATAGGAGGAGAGAAAAAGGGTAGCAAGAAAGAGTGAGATAGAAAAGGAAAAGGAAAGGGAAAGATAAAAAAGAGAGTGAGAAAATAAGAGACTGAGTCAGAAAAAAAAAGAGGACCGAGAAAGAGGTAAAAAAGAATGAAAAAGAAAAGAAGAAAGAGAGAGAAAGAAAATAGGGAGAAAGAAAAAGAAAGGAGAGAAACCTGACATGGCTCAATTTTTTAAAACTTTTTAGTTTTTTTTTGACAAAAGAAAGAGAAGGAGAGAGAAAGAGGTAGCAAGAAAGAAAAAGAAAATAAATAAAGGAAAAGATAAAAAGAGAGAGAGAAAACAAACGAGAGGGAGAGAGAAAAAGTTAGAAAACGAGAAAAAGGAAAGGAGGAGAGTGGTAGAGAGAGAAAGAAAAACAGAGAGAGAGAAATGAGACTTGAAATATAAAATATTCAAAATTAATAAAACAAGCGGTGAGAGAAAAAGACAAAGAACGACAGAAAAAAGAGGAGGGAGAAAGAAAGGTAACAAGAAAAAAAAAATAAAAAGAGAGAAAAAAAGAAAGGGGAAAGAACGGGGAGAGAGAGACATATCTATAACCAACGGTAAGAGAGAATGAGAAAGAGAGAAAAAAGAAGTGAGGAGGGGAGAGAGAAAGAGACGACTTGACTATTTTAACATACGACAAAAAGAAAGGGTGAAGAGAAAGCGAGAAAAGAGAGAGAGAAAAGAAGAACGAAAAAAGTAAAAAACAGAGTTTAAAAAAGAGAAGACAAGAGAGAGAGAGTGTAAGAAAAAAGAGAAAAAGAAAGAGAGGGAGAGAGAAAGAAAACGTGAAAGAGAAAAAAAGAAATGAAAATTTCAAAATTCTTTTGATTCTACAAAATATCTAAAACCAACACCGACAGTAAGAGAGAAACAGACAAACCAAGAGAACAGAAAAGAGAAGAGAGAGAGAGCGAGAAACAGAAAGAGAAAAGGAAGAGAGAATGAGAAAAAGTGAGAATGAAATAGAGATAGAAAGAGAGGGGAAAGGGTATTTGGATAAATCGGGAGTCAAAAATCTGAATTTGGTTTAATTTTTTTACGAGAAAAAAGAGAGAAAGAGAAAGGGAGGAAAAAAAAGAGAGAGAAAAAAAGAGAGAGGGGGGAAACGAAGTGGGAAAGAATATCTAAAACCAAAACACATACACATAAAGAGAGAGGAAAAAATAGAGAGAGAGGAATAATGAGAGGAAGAAAAAGAGAGTGAAAGAGAAGAAAGAAAGAAAGAGAGAACAAGAAAAAAGTACAGTAGAACCTCGATTATCCAAAACTTCTCTAGTCGAGGTTCTACTGTATTTTGACGAACTAATTGAAAGTAGACGTGACAATTTTAAACAAAAAGAGAGAATGAACAGAAAGAGAGAAAAGAGAGAGAGAGAAAGAGAGAGAGGAAATAAGAACAAGAAGAAAAAAAATTGAGAGAGAAAGAGTTTTAAAAAGAGAGAAAACAAGAAAGAGAAAGAAAAAGAGAGAGAACGAAGAAAAAAGGGAGACTTATTGTTGAACCAACACCGACAGTGAGAGCGAAAGAGACAAACCAAGAGAACAGAAAAGAGAGAGAGAGAGAGAAAAAGCGAGAAAGAAAGAGAGAAAAAAGGGTATTTGAATAAATCAGGAGTCAAAAATCTGAATTTGGTTTATTTTTTTTTACGAGAAAAAAGAGAGAAAGAGAAAAAAGAGAAAGGGGGGAAAAGAAATGGGAAAGAATATCTAAAACCAAAACACATACACATAAAGAGAGAGGAAAAAATAGAGATAGGAATAATGAGAGGAAGAAAAAGAGAGTGAAAGAGAAGAAAGAAAGAAAGAGAGAACAAGAAAAAAGTACAGTAGAACCTCGATTATCCAAAACTTCTCTAGTCGAGGTTCTACTGTATTTTGACGAACTAATTGAAAGTAGACGTGACAATTTTAAACAAAAAGAGAGAATGAASAGAAAGAGAGAAAAGAGAGAGAGAGAGAGAGAGGAAATAAGAACAAGAAGAAAAAAAATTGAGAGAGAAAGAGTTTGAAAAAGAGAGAAAACAAGAAAGAGAAAGAAAAAAGAGAGAGAACGAAGAAAAAAGGGAGACTTATTGTTGAACCAACACCGACAGTCAGAGAGAAAGAAACAAACCAACAGAACAGAAAAGAGAGAGAGAGAGAGCGAGAGACAGCAAGAGAAAAAGCGAGAAAGAAAGAGAGAAAAAAGGGTATTTGGATAAATCGGGAGTCAAAAATCTGAATTTGGTTTAATTTTTTTTACGAGAAAAAAGAGAGAAAGAGAAAAAATAGAGAGGGGGGAAAAGAAATGGGAAAGAATATCTAAAACCAAAACACATACACATAAAGAGGGAGGAAAAAATAGAGAGAGGAAGAAAAAGAGAGTGAAAGAAAAGAGAGAAAGAAAGAGAGAACAAGAAAAAAGTACAGTAGAACCTCGATTATCCAAAACTTCTCTAGTCGAGGTTCTACTGTATTTTGACGAACTAATTCAAAGTAGACGTGACAATTTTAAACAAAAAGAGAGAATGAAGAGAAAGAGAGAAAAGAAAGAGATAGAGAGAGAGGAAATAAGAACAAGAAGGAAAAAAAATGAGAGAGAAAGAGTTTGAAAAAGAGAGACAACAAGAAAGAGAAAGAAAAAAGAGAGAGAACGAAGAAAAAAGGGAGACTTATTGTTGAACCAACACCGACAGTGAGAGAGAAAGAGACAAACCAAGAGAACAGAAAAGAGAGAGAGAGAGATAGAGCGAGAGACAGCAAGAGAAAAAGCGAGAAAGAAAGAGAGAAAAAAGGGTATTTGGATAAATCGGGAGTCAAAAATCTGAATTTGGTTTAATAATTTTTTTGCGAGAAATTTTCACCTGGTCTCGAATCTGGTGAAATTGCTGGCTTCTCCGACCGCCACCAAAGAAATTCTCAATTAAAATCCTCAATTTTTCCAGCATTTCAGCCAAATCGACTCCCACCCCCTTATCTGTGATAGTCTCCACCATATCCACCCCTAGAATGCTCAATCACCAAACCCCGCGAAAAACCCTCCTGTTCGCCCTCCTCATCATAGCAATAATTTTCCTAACACAGCCCCAAAACTCGTCACTTTTCAACCAGATTTACTACTTTTTCAACCCCAAAGAGAGCATCCAATGCTACCACAACAAATCCCACACACTTCCCGACATATCGGACACACGTCCAGCCAAAGGAAGGTCCATTTTCTTCCACGAAACCTCTTGTAATTCCTTTCACAACGGAAAAATCACCATCACGGCCCGACAGGCGTGCGCCGTCGAATCCGCCGCGAGGCTCAATCCCAACTTTGAGGTCCATCTCCTGTTTGCATCCCCAGGGATTTTCCGGTTCGAGGGGACGCAATCCGACAGATTTCTGCAAAATTTATTGACTTATCCCAATGTGAGGATCCACCATGTCGACTACGAGAGGTACACGAAGGACACTCCCGTCGAGGATTTGTACAAAAGGGGCGAAATCGAGCTCTCGGGCTACGCCCAGTCGCACGCCAGCGATGTCCTAAGGTAAGAGAGAGAGAAAAGAGACAAAAAAGAGAGGGATAGAGCAAAGTACAGTAGGACCTCGATTAAATGAGTGTGTGTGAGTGAGAGAAATAGAACAGAACGAGAGAAAAGAACAGTAGAACTTCGATTATTCGACACTAACATTTAGTCAAATGTGTATTGTTATTTATTAGTTTGAATAGCCAGGGTTCTACTGTATTTTTACAAATTTTTATATTCTTATTTACATTTTGTTTTTTTCTTTTATTTTTTTGTTACATTATTTTTTTGATGTTTCATCAATCCAGGGGGTATTTAAAAAATTGTCATTTTTAAACCAAAACCGACGTTTAAAAAAGAGAGCAAGAAAAAAAACGACTAGAAAGAGAGAGAGAGAGAGAGAGAGAAACAAACAGGGCAAAAACAAAGAGAGAATAAGTGATAGATAAGGATAAGAGATTGGGAGAAATTCAGAAGAATAGAGTACATGAAGAAAAAAAAAGAGAAAGAGAATGAAAAAAAGTTTGCGAGAGAAACAAAGGCAAAAACAAAGAGAGAATAAGTGAGGAAAAGTGAGAGAGAGAAAGAAAAAAGAGATAAGGAGGAATTCAGAAGAATAGAGTACATAGAGAAAGAAAAAAAGAGAGAGAAGGAAGTAAAACGAACGAAAGAAAAGTTTTACCAAACTCTATTATCCGAAACTTCTTTTTAACATTTACTCAAATGTGAAAAAAAACAGATTGAGAGAGAGAAAGAAAAAAAAATAGAGAAAGATAGAGAGGGAGAGAGAAAGAAAAAGGGAGAGAGGAAAAAAAAGGATGGAGAGAGAGAGACCTAACCTGACCCATTCTATTCATTGCCAAAGATATTAAATATCTAAAACCACAAGCGACGGTGAAAGAGAGAAAAAAAACAGATAAAAATAAAGAAAAAAAGAATAAGAAAAAGAAAGAAAGACAGAGAAAAAAAAATGTATAGTACAACCTCAATTATCCGAAACTCTTTTTTTTAACATTTACTCAAATGTGTAGAAAGGAGGGAGCGAAAAAAACAGAAAGAGAGAGAGAAAGAAAAAAATTAATGAAAAAATAGCAAAAAGTAAAGAAAAAAAGTGGGAACGACAGAGAAAGAGAAAAAGACAGAGAGGGAAAGAGAAAGAAGACCTGAACTGACCCATTCTTTTGATTACACAAAATATTAAATAGCTAAAACCACAAGCCACAGTGCAAAAGAGAGAAAAAAAACAGATAAAAATAAAGAAAGAAAGAATAATAAAAAGAGAAAGAAAGACAGGGAAAAAAATAGAAAAAAAACAAAAAAAAACAAAAAAAAGATATAGTACAACCTCAACTATCCGAAACTCTTTTTTTTAACATTTACTCAAATGTTTAGAAAGAGAAAGAGCGACAAAACCAGAATGAAAGAGAGAGAAAGAGAAAGAAAAAAAAATAATGAAAAAATAGCAGAAAGTAAAAAGAAAAAAGACAGAAGGAAAGAGAAAGAAGACCTGAACTGACCCATTCTTTTGTTTACAGAAAATATAAAATATGTAAAATCACAATCGACGGTGAGAAAGAGATAAAAAGAGAGAAAGACAGAAAAAACCAAAAAAGAAAGAATAAGATAGAGAGAAAGAGAGAAGAAAAAAGAGAAAAAAAAGGAAAATATGGTACAACCTCCATTTTCCAAAACTCCTCTTTAACATTTACTCAAATGTATAGGAAACAAAAAGAGCGAAAAAATAAGAGAGAGAGAGAGAGAGATAAAAAGAAAGAAAGAGAGAAAGAAAATTAAAAACAACAAAAGAGAAAAAGAAATCGAGGGAGAAAGAGAAAAAGATAGTGAGGGAGGGAGAAAGAAAAAGAGAGAGAGGAAAAGAAATGATGGAGAGAGAGAGACCTGACCTGATCCATTTTATTGATTACCAAAAATATTAAACATCTAAAACCACAAGCGACGGTAAAAAAGAGAGAGAAAAACAGATAACAATTAAGAAAGAAGAAATAAAAAAGAAGAAAAAGACAGAAAAAAAAGTAACAAAAAAACGAAAAAAAAGTGTAGTACAGCCTCAATTATCCGAAACTCCTCTCTTTAACATTTTCTCAAATATGTGTATCGGGATTTATTATTTCGGATAACCAAAGTTCTACTATATTTTGTCAATTTTTATTTGTTATATTTTCTTTTTGTTTTAATGATTTTCATCTACAGAGACGTACTTAGAAAATTTGTCTCTCTAAATTCAGTACCAGTGTTGCCAACTGACTTCATTACGACAAAAAAGATAGAGGGATAGAAAGAAGAGAGAGAAACCAAGATTTGAAGAGAATAAAAATAAAGAGTAAAAGGAAGAAAAAAGAGAGAAAGAGAAAAAACGAAAGAGAGAAAAAAAAGAGAGAGAGAGAGAGAAAAGAAATGGGAAAGAATATCTATAAACCAAAACACATACACACAAAGAGAGAAGAAAAAATAGAGAAAGAAAGGAAAAGAGAGTGAAAGAAAGAGAGAACAAGAAAAAAGTACAGTAGAACCTCGATTATCCGTAACTTCTCTTGAAACCGAGGTTCTATTGTATTTTGACGAACTAATTGAAAGTAGACACTCAACATTAATTTTTATTGTGATTTTTTTCGGTATATTTTCATATAGAGTTAGTTTTATTTGCCCCCCTAAATCCAGTACCAGTGTTGCCAACTGTCTCTCCTTCCAGATACATAACCCTATGGAAATTCGGCGGAATCTACCTCGACTTGGACGTGATCGTCACCAAACCCCTTGAGGGCCTCCCCCCGAACTACGCAGGCTCGGAATCGGACCGAAATGTGGCCGCGGGCGTCCTCAGCTTCACCCCCGAGGGTCTGGGCCACGAACTAGCCCAACGTTGTCTCCAAGACCTCAGCGAGAATTTCAAAGGCTACGATTGGGGCTACAACGGCCCTGGCGTCATCACACGTCTCCTCAAGCAGCTCTGCGGCGTGGAAACGGCCAATGAAATGGTGCAGAAGGACTGTCAAGGATTCAGGGTATTCCCCGTCGAGGCTTTCTACCCCATCCCTTGGTGGGACTGGAAGCTGTATTTCGATGAAAATTTCACGGAAAAAGTGCTCAATATTTCGAAAAATAGTCACGTGATTCATGTGTGGAATAAGCACAGTGGCGGCACGAGGGTTGCGGCGAGGGGGAATTCGGCGTATGCCGTTTTAGCTCAAAAGTTTTGTCCCGGGATTGTCAACGATTGCGGGTATTTTTTCTAATCGTTGGTAATACATATCGCTCCAAGTTATTATCCTCTTAGATCACTACAATAAACTACAGTATTTACGCATTGTGATTGTTGTTAATCGGTTGGCAATAAATTTTTGACCAAATTGGTGTTTTATTCACTCTCTCTAGTGTAATTATGGCTACGAAACTGAAACTTAATTTGACAGATAACTGGAAAATCATTTTTGATCACCTTGTACCCACGTTGTTTGTCATTCAACTGGCATAAAAATGTAAAACATAGGCAACTAACCTCACTTTTGGTTTTTGTTATTTTTATTCTCATAGCTAGAAGAAAAATGACAACAAATCAAAACAATTTATTGAACTTATATAAAAACACGTATTGCTGGCTTTATTATTGAAATCGACACCAAAAATAAATTTCAACTAAATAAAACTTTCAAATTTTAATTTCAAACGTCAATCATAGAGTGTCCGCCACTGTATTAACTGTGAAACGGCCCTTAGATAATAACCTCACTTTAACTGTAGGCGTCAGTTGTTGTCCCCATAATGTTATTTCTAGATTAAACCACTCACCGAACAAAAACAATAATAATTAACATTTTTCGTATGAAAATTCAAGCTTGAACGTGAGAATAATGAAATAATTATTTTAAATGTCAAATTGTGAAATGACGTTAAAGCCTACTTTGGAGAGAATTTGTGTCAAAATTTCGATTTCCAGAAAATGTTGTCAATGTTGATTTTCAATTTGTTATATAAATAAACTATTTAAATGCTATTTAAAGCGATGAATTTGTTTGACCCAGCTTTTGTGTAAACGTGGCTTTACTGAAGTGACAAGTGACAGATCAAACCGAACCAAAGCTATTAGAAATTGTTTAAAAGAATAAAAAAACGTTTTTAGCCTCAGTAAACATGCTTTATTTCATTCAAAATGCATCGCTGCCAACTGTCGGAACCGAGGACGAAAAATTCGTGTGAATCCCAGTATCATCCTCTGACAGAGACAAATCCCCTGTATCTTCACAAATTATCTCCAAATCTTTGACAATAAATTTTGGTTTTTTCCAAATCGGTGAATTTTTCCTCTCAACTCTCGGATACATAGTCACATCACTCACAAACGGCGCTATTTCGCTGAAAGTCTAACCAAAAATCAACCAAAAACTTAAAAAAAAACATACAGATTTGTCAACAAGAAATTACCACCTAGGATTTGAACTTTTAGGAAAATTACGTTTTTCATGTTGTTTGTAACTAGAATTTTCAGAAATAGTTTTGTATGCGTAAGGTTGGTTACCCTTTGTTATTGTCGGTTGACGTTTTCTGTCAACCTGCTGTCAACTATCAATTAAATTATGCATACAAGCTGACAGGTGACTTAACCTAAATTTTTTGTCACCAGAAACCAACCTAACCAAATTTATGGCAACCTATTCACAAATATCCCTAAATCCTAGGGAGTAATTTCTTGTTGATACAATAATACTTGAAATGCGTCGGTAATAAGGGCATAGGTTTTATCAGCCGGAAGTGAAGTTTGTCTCAACTGTTCCAAAATGGCGCCTCGCGTTTGCAACTTCCGGAGTCTCCGCTCAGTGTGACCAACTCGTTCTCTAACCTCTGAAAAGTCACTTTCGGGGGAAAAACACCCACCGGATGCTTTCCGGAGCTTTTTATCGATTTTATTCAACGATTTGTGCACTTTTCGGTCTTTGAGTAAATCACCAATTGCCCATTTCCAATACGCGTTGACTTTTTTGGCCCGAGTTAGGGATTTTTTGTCTAAGTAGTTGAAGATTTTTTTAACGATCATGATTGGCATGATTTGGATCTGGAAACGAGATTGGCACGACTGGAGTGTGTTTGAAACGATAATACCCAATCAAGTGACTCATCTTTACCCTTCTTCTTTGTTTTCTTCGACTTTTTTTGGGGTTCTTTTTCGGTGTAGACTTTCTTCCGGAATTTTCCCATACTTTCCACCCAGATTTTCTCCAATTGGAGACACTTCTGGTGCTTAGGGTCGTCCAAATCGTGAGTTTGGAGCCCCTCACTGTCTTTCTTCTCTTCTTTTTCTTCTTCTTTCTTCACTTGGGTTTTGAGACGATGCGCAAGCTCTGATTGCAAATTCGCGATGAAAATCCACATTAAAGCCTGACCCGAAATACTCAAAAAAGCTATAAGATAAGCCACTTGTTCTTGATCCTCAATCGACTCAAACCACTCCAAATCCAAAGCAATATTTTCCTCTAAAATGTCCTTATCGAGCATCCGGTCATGGTCATAGAGAACTTTATCGTAGTTCATCGGAGTCGCAGTACTACCAACAATTGTTAAGTCACCAAAACTAGGGATTTTACTCACGTCGACTTGCAATAAGCTGTTAATTTCCCCAAAAGCGACTGAAGAGTGCTTATGGCAAGCTTCATAGTGGCCAAACTCTTGATTCTTTTGATCAATTCATCGAAAAAGGACAATTTTCGCTGCCAAGACATGCGCAAATAGTAGGTTAGAATGGTGTTACCGTGAATCAATTCTTGAATTTTTTGCGTCAACTCGGCGGAGGTGGTAACCGATCCTGAAGCGGGAAATTTGAAAATCGCACAAAGTGGCGGGAAATTTGAATTGTACTTTGGTGGATCGAAGAACTGGATTGTTGGATGGCATTTTGTATGTCTTCAGCGTGGCGTGAAGGTGATTCGATCATGACACGAGACTTGACACGTGGTCTAAGGTGACTGGATTTTATTATTATTATTTTTATTCGACTATTTACAATGGCAGTGCGTTAAGTATAGTACCAAAGTTTTATTATAAATAATAATACAAGGAAACAATTGAGCAAAACGATTTCTTCGAAATTATAAGGTTAAACATGCATCTACAGGTGATATAGACATCAAGTTATTGTATTTTCAGCCATCGGTCGATCGAGTATTCAAGTGCGGCGATCCATCTACAAAAAGTTTCAACACGTGTTGCATACAATTTTTCTCTCTTACCGTTTTCGGTCAGCTTCCGATTCGGTGTGGAAATAGAAGTGTTTTTTGCTCGGGTCGGGTGGGATTATCTCGAATGCGTGTTTTTTGTTCCCCGTAATCGACTGTTGGACTCTATAACCTTGCAAATATGCAACTCCTGTCAAAAAAAAAATTGAAAAAAAGGCGCCAAAATTTGAATTTCTTACCGAACGCACACTTGGACCCTGCATCTTGGTAGAAGTACAAACAGGCGTCCTTGAGGACACAATAGCGTTTACTCCAGGACTTCCATTGGGTCCCCAACTTGACCAAATACCCGAAACAATCCGGATTCGAAATTGAATTTGGCGCCAAAGTTAGATTATTTTTTGTTTTTTCCACAAACTCATCAACTGTTTGACTGTCATTAATCGCCCGATTGATCACATCGTACCATCGGTTAAGGGCGGTGCTATTATCAGCAGCGAGGTGTAATGGCACCGCCTCCGGTTTGTAGATAACAAATCGGTGGTTTTTGGACACGCCCTCTTCATCATCGCTCTGTTTGCGTATCTCGTGTTCGAACAACACCACCACGCCCACTGGCTGTTTCTCCTAGAGGCGTGGTTAAAGAGGCGTGGCTCTCAATCACGTGACACACTTACCGAATCAGTCTTGTAGTAATAAAGGCAATTGTTTTGTTTGAGGCAGAACCAACGTCGAATCCACTTGTTTGATAGGTTACCCGACGCGTAACCGCTCAATTTCCATAAATAGCCGCTGTAGAGGGCTGTGGAATGCTCGTCATGGGGGCTATTGAGGGCGTAGCATGTCCGAGCTACCTACAATTTGACAATTAAGGGGGGTGGTGAATCGGGGGGCGGGGGTACCTCCAAGGAGAGGGTGTCACTCCCCGCATGTGCGATTTTCACCACTTCTGAGTGACTCTTATCTAGGACGCTAACACCGTTCACGGCTAATACGATGTCGCCGACTTCGAGACCGGAAGTTTCGGCCGGAGTTCCGGGTTCGATGGCGGATACAACAACCGGTTTTGAGCCGTGGATCCGGAATCCGAACTCACCGGATTCGCGGTGGACCACCACGGTCTTGTCGCATTCTAGGGGAAAATGAGCGGTTAGGGTGGCCACACTGCGTTAAACTCTCAACAACAAACGCAACTGTTTGATACTAAGTTGGCACAAATGTCAAATCTATTCAGTGATGCAAACATAATTTGACAAACACAGTTTTTTTTTGGATTAGTTTAAAGGGGTACTATTTTTTATTCGCGACAAGGTTAGGGTTCTACCGAGATTCGTTTTTGGGGGAAAATAAGTTATTAGGGTGGCCGCACTGGGTAAAACTCTCAACAACAACGCAACTGCTGTCAAACACAGTGGTCTGTGACTTTGAAATTAAGTTGGCACGAATGTCAAATGACAAATTTATTCAGTAATGCAAACATAATTTGACAATCACAGATTTCTTTCCGACAAAAATGAGTATAGGGGAAAACAAGTTGTTAGGGTTGCCATACTGGGTAAAACTCTCAACAACAACGCAAATGTTTTAGTCAAACACAGTGGCCTCTGATTTTGAAATTAAGTTGGCACGAATGTCAAATGTCAAATTTATTCAGTATTGCAAACATAATTTGACAATAACAGGCTTCTTGCCGACAAAAAATGAGCATAGGGGAAAACAAGTTGTTAGAGTGGTCACAGTGGGTGAGTGGGTAAAACTCTCAACAACAACGCAACTGTTTTAAAGTCAAACTTTGAAATTAAGTTGGCAACGAATGTCAAATACATTTTATCTGTTTCCTCCTTACATTTCATAAAGAGGCAACGAATATTACAATAATTTGAGTTTTGAATTTTTTTTTAAGTTAAAACTTGACACAAAATAATTTATGAAATGTATAATATGTTGCCTATTTTTGCTCCTTCAGGTGGGAATAGATAAAATGAGCACCCTGTATATTCAATGATGCAAATGTAATTTGATAATCACATGCTTATTGCCGACAAATGATCATAGGGGAAAACAAATTGTTAGGGTGCCACACTGGGTAAAACTCTCAACAACAACGCAACTGTTTTAGTTAAACACAGTGGCCAGTGACTTTGAAATTAAGTTGGCACGATTGTGAAATATCAAATTTATTCTGTGATGAAAACATAATTTGACAATCACAGGCTTCTTGGGGTGAAAACAAGTTGTTAGGTTAGCCACACTGGGTAAGACGCAACTGTTTTAGTCAAACATAGTAGCCTGTGATTTTAAAATTAACTTGTTAAATGTCAAATTCATGTAATAATTTGAGAAGCTTCTTTAAACTAATGTGTACCATTTTTTTGGTTCGCGACGAGGTTCAAGGCTTGGTTCTCCCGACACCAAATAACCAACATTAATTTCAGGATTTCTTCGAGTTTGGTACGCAATTGGCCGTCATCAGGTGGCTGTGATGTTCCTTTATGTCAAATTAAAGGTCACGTGATTGAGAAAAAACAACAAAAAAAGGGGCATACCTAAGGCCATGGTGAGAATAACTTTATAACCGTTTCATTTTTACGCGAATACTGAAGTGAGAGTTATTTCGAGCGCATTCTTCACTTTTCTATTAATAAAACGGGACTGCTTTACTCATTTATGTTATGAGCGAGCTCCATTCACCGATGAGGAGGCTATTTATAAAGTCGGGGTTTAAGGGGGCGGCACAACCCCTATTCGCGATTTAAATGAACTGATTGAACAATTTTAGTGGCGAAAATCATTTTATTTTTGAATTTTGGGTCAAGACTAATTTTTTCTAGTTTCAAACGAGTTTTGCGCCAAAACTATTGCACCAATCCTCAAAAATCGGTCAAATTCGTAATCAGCGCGTCGAAATCTATCATTTGACACCAAAATCGCGCTTCTAGCATAATCGCTTCAAAATTTCAATTGGTGTCAAATCAGTCAAAATTGGCGTCACTCACCAAACGACCTCGACGTTTGCCTCTTGTACATCTCGAGGCATGATTTTCGATGCACCATTCGATGTGTGACAGCTTGATATCTCTTCCTGAACTCTTGTTCAGACTCCGTACTCGAGACGGAGTCCCTCCTTGGTGGCTCCTGTTCCGTGGGGGTAATCCCCTTACTCCTTTGCACCTCCTCCCTCTCATCCACATAAATCCAACTTCCCTCCATGTAAGGCACGTCATAAACTCCTTGATCGTCCTCATCCTCCGGGGCCCCAGGCAGCACACTAGGACTCGAATCGGTGGCTTTGAGCACCTCCTGGCTATTATCCGTGGACTTGGCCATGGGGCGCAATTTCGCCCTGTAGGTCTTCGCCCCGCGTTCCTCCGATTTAGCCCTCACATCGGGCTTGTATCTGTGTCGGCGATAGTCGGCTTGGCGGTCTTCGGAGCGAAATCTCCGGTCGAGTTTCTTGTAGAGACGACCTGGGGGGTGTTTGGCACGTGGGGAGTCCTCGAAACCGGCCGGGGGTTGCACAATGTCTTGTCCGTTACTACTGAGACTCTTATCCGGGTCATCGGTGGTCACAATATCCACCTCTTTGCCACAGTGGAGACAATGGACCTGGTGGTCGGCGGTGTGACTACTGGGGTCGCTGTAGAAGACGCTGTCACTCCCAGGACTCACCGAACGCAAGGATTCGGCACTAAGTGCTTTGAGTTTGTCAGGACTGTGGTGCAAAGTGAGTGTGCTCTTTTTGGACTTCCGACGCGAGAGACTCCCTGGTAAGCTAGACGGTTGCAAATCAACACTTTTTTTGGACTTCTGTGTCGGTGATCTCGGTAACGACTTCCTCCTATTGTTATCCTTCACTTTCTTTCCTTTTCGTGGCGATGTTTGATTGGTCGAGTGTTTCCCAAGATCGCAACTGGATTCGTCACTAGTCGCCTTGTTCTCATACCCCTTCTTGGGGTAATGTGGACTTCGCGTCCTTGACTTGACCCGTTTCGAAGCTTTGAGTGTTTGGTGTTTGATATCAAGAGTGAACGGCCTTTGTCTTTGTGTTTCCTCCTTTGAAGGCACTTTGGTACTGCTGCGTTCGAGAAGATCAGCACAGGAACCATCAACGCTGTAGCTTCCATACGAAGAACTCGACTCGGACGGAGTTGAGCGGCCGGTACGCACCTCAGGCACGGGAGTGGTCGATAAACTATGAGAGGGTTCCAATGGGGGCGAAAACGACGGTACCACCATATCCTCGAAGGAGCTCTCCTGGAGGTGGGCTTGCAGGTTGTAGCCACGGGAGCTGTCCGTTCCCGAGTTGGCAGTGATGTAATCATCGGTGGTGGTACTCTCGGAGACGTCGGTGTTGGTTCTGCAGGAGTCGAGCAAATCGGGGACGATGGCAACGCCAGGAGTCAAGTACTGTTTCGGTTTTTCGATTATAATCCGAGGGGAGGTGGCCCCTCCCTCCTCCTCCAAGGCTTCGGTGTCCATGGATGATCTCTGTTGGTGTTGCATCATGAGGAGGTGTTTGCGACGGGAAGATGGCGTTAGCAAGATGGCGGAACCGGGGGATGTCACTGATGTTGTCATTTCGGAGCTACTCAAAGCGGTACCATTATCAGTACCTGAATCGACTTGAAGAACAGTTGCTTGGGATTCGTTCCAGATACCATCAGAGTGGTCCCTGGGGACAGGGTACCTTGGTACAGATTTGTCAACAAGAAATTATCCTAAGATTTTAACTTTTAGGAAAATTACGTTTTTCATGTTGTTTGTAACTAGAATTTTCAGAAGTAATTTTGAATGTCTAGGGTTGGTTACCCCTTGTTGTTGACGGTTGACGTTTCCTGTCAACCTGTTGTCAACTATCCTATACAAGCTGACACGTGACTTAACCTAAATTTTGACACTAGTTACAAAATCTTTTGTTTGTCACCAGAAACCAACCTAACCAAATTTATGGCAACCTATTCACGAATATCCCTAAATTTTAGGGAGTAATTTCTTGTTGATACGAAATTACTAGTGATTAAAATTTCAAACCCTACCTGATGTCATTTGTGAGTGAGTCATTGGAGGCAAATGGAGAGAGTTTTCGGTCGGGTAAAAGACACACTGATGGTACCACACACTCATCACTCGGCGAGTACTCCATATACATCCTATTGTAGATGAGGTTCTCGTGGAACTCCTCATCGATCGAGTCTTGAGTATGGAGATTGTTATCCTCGAATGACAGGGAGGAGTAGACATTATCCTCCAATGGTCGACAAATCCCCTCATGTCTAATGGGGGCTTTTTGGAAATAAGGAATGAAACTCCTCTCCTCCTCCCTCAGGACGATATTTTCGTGACTGTATGACACCATTTGCTTGTCGTTCACCACCGGAGTGTCAATTTTCAACGTCTTCCTCTGCTCGAGTAGCATCTCCCCATCGGAGACGGTCTTGGTGAGGGGCCTTTTGCCCACTTTGTTCGTCGGTACTTGCGGCTTAAAATCGATAAAAATCTCTTTTTTCGATTCGGAATCTTCCGATTGTGACAAGGAGGAGGAGTCGCTCGGGAGGAGATGTGGAGGAGACGTTACGATGAAGGGGGATCGGGGGGGTTCATCCGATTGGGTGCGTTGGAGGGGCTCGTGATCGGCGATTGGTTCAAATGGGGGGAATTCACTTTTGAATTTAGTGCCGGCCTCGGAGAAGGATTTGATGAGTTTGCGACCGTTGATGAGGAAACCGTTGGTTTGGGCGCCTTGACTTACCATTTTCACCTTGAAATTAATAATAGAATCTTTTCGAAAACGTACAAACATACCCTGTGAATAGTACGGGGGCTGAGGTTGATGTTACCACCGGGCGGGAAGGGTTTACGTCCGAGACAAGCCTCAGTTTGAGTGGCTTGAGTCTTCATGGGGGCTCGCTTCACTTTATCTGGCAACCAACAATACAAGTGTTTATTTGGTTGCATACTTAAACATACTTACCAATAATTAATAAATTGTCGGAGGGTTCCGGTTGGCGTGTTATGGGAAGTCCTTCCGCTTTTCTCACGTCGAGGAGGCGTTCTTGACTCCGAGTCATGCGGTTTAAGTGACTTGAGGAGGAACTCAATGAGGCCATGGCGTCATCGAATGAGGCCATGGTATGCGAGCGGGCGAAACTTACGTGTTTTTTGCTAAAAGTGAGTGTTTTAGGGGAATAACCGAAACGAATAACAACAATCATGCGCACTGGGCATTTTTATTTATTTAATCATCGAAAATCAAACATAAAACAAAATGGCGTCGGGGAAAAAGTGAGGTTATGGTTTGGGGAAAAACACAATAGTAATTGCCCCCACCTGGGTGCTGGGGGAGATGCAGCAGGGGGGTTGCTGTGGTACGGCTCGAGGATACTCTTGGGTTTCTCCATCCTCACCGACTCGTCATCTGAGGGCATCCATGTGTACCTACTGGGGTCCATGTGGACCTTCCGGCGGAAATACGAACTCTTTAAATCCTCGTCGTATCGGTATATTTCCGGTGCTAGGGGCCCCCACGGGTACCTAAACTTGTCTGCGTTACACAACGGTCATGAAAGGGGGTCATTGCTTGCCTGCTGCGTCTCGGATAGGGGGCGAAGTCGGCCGGATGTCTTCGATACAAGTCGTAGAGGTTCTCATCGGATGGTACTTTCTGACGAACACAGGCGGTGAGGAAAGAGGCGCGGTTTGAGCAAGGGGAGCTTTGGTGCGACGAAAGACAACCAAAGAGACTCTGACGGTCGGATTCGAGGGCCCCCAAGCCCCGATCAGAGATGCAATACTGCTCGCGGATGTCCTGTTTGCTGTAATGGGCGGTATTGCGACGCGAACGATGGGGCCGACCCATGATCTCGTCCTCGGACTCGTACGTGAGGGCCACATGCTGGATGTCGGCCTAGAGAAAGTTTTGTTGGTAACACTGACCAAAACTCATTTCGGTTGACATTTCACCAGCGTTGCGAACCAAATGTCACTAAATTTAGCTCCGTTGATGCATGACAGTGACTTTTTTTCGTCATATTGGCAATAACGAGGCCAACTGCGTTATAAACTCACCACTTACCTGAGTTGAGACATCGTAATGGTTGAGAACCACGCGAGAATTTCCGAGATAACCTGAAAAATTCGGTGATTTTTCTAAAATTTTACAGTTTGCTTTCTTACCGGTATGTTCCATTTTCCCTCCACTGGGTGTATGGAAGTGTTCCTGTGACAAAATAAACTTTTATTTATGATTCCATTAATGAACAATGTCTTTCGCTTCAATCAAACTTCACATTGTTGCCAATATAATGAAACAATTATCCTCTCGTCACAATTTAGTAAATTTCCTGTTATTGACAGTGTGGCCAACCGGAATTTTACTTGCATGAATATTCGATTATTTGAGGTTAATAATTGTGGGTGTGTTTGTTCGGGCTTGTTTGCAATTTCCCGCTTGAATAACTCAGCGAGTGGCAACACTGATTTATGATCTGCAATGCGTGGCACTGCATTCTCACGTTGGTATTATGTCATGTCTTCCCCTGAATCCAAACACTTAATTGCCCTAAAAATAGACCAAAAGTTCCTAGAATTTGTTTGACCATTAAACTTTCTTTTCACACGTTTCTAAAGCTTTTAAAAGCGTGTCTTGAATGGAGCTTTTGTAAAACTTTCTCGCACAACAAACAAAGGAAAATCGTACAGGAGTACCAA
Organism: Tribolium madens; assembly: GCF_015345945.1. Classification (NCBI taxonomy): domain Eukaryota; kingdom Metazoa; phylum Arthropoda; class Insecta; order Coleoptera; family Tenebrionidae; genus Tribolium; species Tribolium madens. The sequence goes on from NW_025400984.1 coordinate 10,331,006, forward strand.
CATATCCTTGTTTTTCAATCACGAGGAGAGCCTCGAGTTGCATTAATTTCACTCAGTTTAGCCAACAACACATAAAATTATAAATTCCAGGAAGCCTTGTGAAAATTTCAGCGAGTTAATTAAGCATGAATGGTGACCTAGATATTTTTAAATTTTTATCTCTGAAAGTTGTGCAAACTCCACTGAAACTTTGTTCCATTGTTGTGGTTTCTCTAACTTAAGTTTAAATGCATGGTTGGCAACACTGTGTTTAGGGCCGATTACAAGCATAAATTTTTCCTCTCGAGGGAGTAAAGTTTTAATGTAGGGTTTTTGGTTGGATAAAGTGGTTTATTATCATTTTCAATTGGCTTTAAGTCTTTTTCGCTGTTTTTGCAATTGAAATGAATTCAAGTGTTGCATTGGGAATAATTCTGTTTGTCACGTTGGTAGACGTGAAACGTTGCCAAGCAATTTGCAGTCAATAATTACGTTGACAGTATTTTAATGGGAAATGTCCGGCGGCTAATTTGCAATCTTGAAAGGAAAAACTCTTAACTTAATCAGTTTTAGTATATTTGGTTGCCTATAAGTCAAGGGAATTTAATAAAAATACACTTTTCGCAACACAGTCCCACGGGACCGCCCTGTTTAAATTAACCATATTTCAGGGAAAAGACGTGCCGGGAAATTGGGTTGACGTAAGGTTAAAAAATTGTGATAAAAGATGTATTGTAGTTGGAGATTGGTGTTATCCGATTTAACCCTTGACGATCTCAGTTCTACCAACCAACGAATTCGATTCAATTCCCCGACGCAAATCCCGATGATGAAATTGGAAACGAATTTCGAGGCAATTAAACCGAATTTGAATCGATCGGAGGGGATTTTTATGTTTGTAGGTTGGCCAATGTGAAATGTAATGAATTGTGCTTGAAAAATACTCTACGTTTTAGATTTAACAAGTCGTTAAATAACCCCAAATAATTACGAAATTTTTATTCGCACAGTTGGTAGTGTAGTACTTTCAAGTGATAAATGTGTGGGTAACATCTGTGTTGTTGCCAACTTTGACACTTAATATGTCATACGACGAAACATAATTGTAGGAAATTTGATTTCGCAATGTTGGTACTCTAGTTAATTTATAAACAAGTCAATGCCGATTGTTTTAGTGAGTTTTTCGTTTGTTTTATTCAATTGTTTGGAAGTAACAAAGGCAAGACAAGAAATAAATAAATATAGTGTTTATGATTCTAGCTTTAATCTTATTTTTTTTACTCAATAACTCAAAAACTATGCGTCGTAGAGTATTTTAACTTGTTGCAATAACTCCGGACTTATTGGTGATAACCTCTTATGTTTGGTACCGTTGGAAAGAAAATTTAATTTTCTATCACGTAAGATCAGTGTTCTACGATAAATAGTTATTGAGAAAATTTCTGATAAAGTTAAAAATTTCAAAAAAAATGGATCCGACTATAACTTCAAAACTATTACGAATTTTGCAGTTTTCTTGACATGAATCGATTCCCAGGAACATTTTACATGAGTTCAAGTCAAAATATTATATCATTGAGGTACATTTTTGCTGCAATTTACAAAATAAAAAGAGTAAAAACTTGTCGTTCAAAAAGTAAAAATTTTCAAAATTGTGAAATTTTAAATGCTTTTTTCTACGAAACGATTAGACTTAGAGCAAGAAGAATCACAAAATTTTGATTTTTTGGTCATAATTGGGTAAGTGCCTTATTCTTAACTTTATTACTCAATATCTCAAAAACTGTGCATCGTAGAGTATTTTAACCTATTGCATCTCCCTAAGATTTCATTTTTAGGTTGGTGGACCTGCTAAATTTCTGGTGGCAGGGCTGCCATTTGTACAATTTGATGAAATGTAATAATTTCTAGTGTCCCACTTAGGGAATTTAATTTTAATGATTAGTGACAATACGTTATTTGAAAAACTCGACTCGACTAAATGAAACGATGATAAAACAGATTTCGCTAATTTGGGGTGGCCTTTATCGACTTACCTTTTTTTAAATGTTTGGGGAATTGGGGTGAAATCCTTTAACTATACTTGTCATTAGGGTTAATCACTATCTCGATTTAGAATATTTAAATTTGTCTAATTGGCCCCGCTTTTGGAAAAAATTCAACAAAAACATAAAAATTCTACTAAAAGCGTTGCTAAATTGGACAATCAACTTACGTAATGACTGCAATATCGCACGAATTGTACTCTATATTCGGACAAATGAATTATTTTTTTTGATTTGTGCTTTTATATCGGCAACAGTTAAAACAATTGATAGAATTTATACCGTGTCGCTTTATAACGTTTCTATTAAACTTGTTATATATTTAAATACGAAATATTTTTTAGTTATATATATTTTTTATATAAATATTTATTCTCTATTTCGTTTAGTTTAATGTACAATCGTTAAATTTATTTAAATTAGTAGCACCAATATGTCGATATAAGAAGAGTCCACGCGCACTGACACCCCGGAGTAAACTCCGGGAGATGCCCCCAGATACAGGATTCTGCAGCCCGCGCATGCCCACATTCCGGCCCTCTGCTCTGCAACTTTCTCCTCTCACACACGAAAAATTTTTCTTTAATTATTTACGAGACAAGAAACCGGCCAAACGGTGGAGATTTGGGGGAAAAACCCCATTTTGGTCTCGGTCACAAATTGGCGACAGAGGGGTGATGGCGCGCGGCCATCTCACACACTCCAAATATTGATTTTAGAGAAGATGTTTCACGTGGGTCGAGGTGATGCCTTAAACGGTATATTGGCCCGATAGTAACACTAATCGGGCGTGGGGGCGAAGCCCCAAGCCCCCTTTGTATAGTTGAAAATAATTTTATGTGAGACGGTTGATGATTTTTCTTAAAATTTTTAAAAAATTTTGGGACACCTATATAATAAAAGTCGATTTTTTCAATTTCCTATACGTTTTAACGAAAATTAAAATAAGGGTGAGGCAATAAAGCCACCCCAAATTAGCGAAATCTGTTTATATTATCGTTTAATTCAATTTCTCTTTTCCCTTTTTATTCAATTTCTTTATAAAATAAAGTAAAGGGACTTTTCATGTCGTTAATCAAGTCAATTTTAGCTCTAAATTCCCTAAAAATAACGTTTTTCGGTTTATTTTATCGTTTTTTGTTGAGAAGTTGGCAGCAATTTTCTTAGTCGACTTGCTTGACTAAATACAAACAGAAAAATTATCATTATACAGGCTGTTCCGGCTAAATCCCACATTAGAAGTTCTAACAATGGTATTTATCTAAAATTTTGTTTATAACTTCGTTATTTTAAATAAAAAGTTATGTTTTTTATTGCATTTTTGGATTACTCAAGTCATTTTGAGACAGTTTTCATTAGCTTTCCCCACCTAAGTTTAACCGTTTTTGAAATATTTAGACTTTTTTGATTTTTTTTTAATTTGCATCTTCCTCTCCAAAAATCGATAACTCTACCATTATTAATTATTTTGAAATGGTATTTGGGCATATGAAAAAGAAAGATTAGATCTTTTCTTTCGTGTATTTCTAATTGGAAAGATAATTAACAAACCTCCAAAATTTAAGGTTATGTTTGGGAAACTTCAAATACCCGTAACTGAATTTTTTCAAATGGAAGGCCTCAATTTTTTCTTGATTAAATGAAAGAAAATTTAATTCTGCATCGATCTGTATCAACATTCCCTATACCTAAATTTTATGATTTCCAAGTTATTTTGACTTTTTTTACAATTGAAGAAATTCATTACTATCCATGGTAGTTTTCGCATAGTAAAGTGAACAAACTATATTCAGGGTGTTATTATCGTTCCGGCAAGAAATTCTTTAAGACTCACTTCTACCAACAGTCCCCACAAAAACGCTCTTAAAACCCTATCTTTTTAGTAATATTGATATTGCATCAAGTTGTCAGAAAATAAATATACTCGTTTTCATATTAAAGTGCATCGAAGTAGTCGTTGAAAGGGATCATTTTAAGGTGGCAACCATGCAAAAATTCAAACAATTCTAACCTCAATTTTCCCTAAAAATTATTTTTTCTAAATAAAATAGGGTAGCAAAAATAAATATTTTTATCATCATTGATGCGATTAAATTTGTTCTGAATTACATTAATGTAATGACACTTTTTGTGTGAATCAGCTTTCAAGTTAAAGATGCATTTAGACTTCTACAACCTACTTGATGCACATTAATACGAAAAAGAGTATATATTTAAAAATTACAAGAGTTGCCAACTATAAAAACGAAGTATTTATTTTGTGTCAAAAAATCAAATGTCACTTGTCATTTTTACCAAAAAATGTCTTTATTTCCATCAATTAATATACCGAGTGTTTCATTGTCGCCCCATAAAAATTCACTTCAGCCAACGTAAAAACGTAATAATCCCCATGTCATTTTAAAGTCAAAACAAAAAATATAGTTCATCGACCCCGTCCCGAGACAAAGCACCCTTGATCCCCTAATCAAAGGAAGCTATGAGCACAAAAACACGCTTCAATTTCACACAAATTTATTAAAAAAGAAACAAAACACGCTCAATGCCACTCTATATCACAGTAATAGAAAAAAATACAAAGGTAACTTCACAATTTGGCTTTAATAAAATTATTCGTCGCGAAGATATTTCTCGGATCTAGTTGTTTCTTCGTGGCTAAATACAAATCAACGCCTACTTGGGACACAGTTCCTGCATACCAACGCCTTCTTAGTTTTCCAACTCCATGATGGTGCGAAATACTCCCACCACAAGCTACAATTTCATCCCTGGCTTTTGTTTCGAGGATTTCATGAACTTTGACAGGATTTTCGACATGATAATGATTAAAAGCCAGATAGAAATAGATGACACAACCGGCATCGTAAGTTTGGGTTACGCGACAGTTAATCATGAAGAATTTAATCCCTTGGGATTGGCATTCCTGGGCTATAACCTCTTTTACGTTTTTACACAAGACTAAAGCACGATCCCATGGGACTGAAGTCTCGAAGGATTCGGCCACGATCTGGTACTCCAAGGCTAAATCCTGGAACAAGGATTGTGTTACCTAATAGGGATTAATCCCGGAACGTACCCTGAGATAGGCTATGACAAAAGTAAGCATATAGCCCCTCTCCCCGTTGGTTGACCCCGCTGGCATCCCCCCAAACTGCAACCCTATACTATATATCTTCTTCTCCTGCCCCTTCACCTCCCCTTCCTCCCCCTCAAACAACAACGTCATGACACACATTGTTTCGACATTAAAACCCTTGATTTTCGTAACATAAAACTTCTTTAAACCGTCCAAAATCAAGCCAAGGTAACTCGATTCCGGCTTTAGAATCATCCCGAATTTAAATTGACCGTTGTCCATTAAACGAATCGAAGATGGCTGACACCGTTGCCTAGCAACTTCACGCATACACGAAAGTCCCGCCTTAAAATCGGGGAAAACAATCGAACCGAAACGATGACACTTCGGCAAAGGTCGGATTTTAATCACCACTTCGGTGATTACCCCAAGCGAACCTTCCGAACCCATAATCACGTGATTAAAATCCGGACCACAACTCAAACGAGGGACTTGACAGTTTTTCTCAAGGACGCCATTAGGCGTCACCATTTTGACGTGAACGAGAAGATCTTCAATGTTGCCATAGAGATTTTTTTTCATGCCTACCAACCCAAGAGAAATGCATCTAGTAAGTTTCTAGGGATTTTAATACCTGACGCTCTGGTGGCCACCCAGCCTCCTAGACTCGAGAACTCGTAGCTGTCGGGTTCGTGACCGGAAGTGAAGCCCAATTTCCGGAGTTCGCGTTCTAGATCTTGACCTATGATGCCACTTTCGCAACAGGCGACTAGATTCTCGCGGTCTATCCATAAAATCCGGTTCATTTGGGACGTATCCAGGGAGATGATGGTTCGGGTTTCCCCGGTTGGACACTCGACGGCGCCCGAGACGGCAGTCCCGCCCCCGAACGGTATGACAACCATGTCGGACTCATCTGCCACTTGTACCAACTTGACAACGTCGCTATGGCAAATCGGCCATACGACAATGTCGGGGATTCGCTCGAAAAATGACGTTCGAAGGGTGTATATGTCATGAAGGGTCTGTCCATGGGCTCTGACGAGTCGATCGAGGCCCTTTAGGGAGTAACTGATGCCCAAGTTGGTGATTTTGGTGAGATTTTCAGGGGAAATTTGGGGTTTAGGGAATTTCTCGTCTGGGGGAATTTCTTGGGCTTTTTTGGGTTGGGAAAAATCGACGTCGAAGTTGTCTTTCACCCATCCCATCAAATGGGGCAAGCGGAGATCACCAATGGGATACCTTACGTTTTTTTTTTTTAATAAAATAAAAATAAATTAGGTTGGTATTACCTATGACCCGTAAAACGCACTTCGTTGGCAGCACTGTCGTAAATGAATTTCGAGTCTTGGTAACCCCAACCGTTCCATTTTAACAATTCCTGCCTGAAAAATTGTGTTTTTGAATTTCCAAGGCCGACTTTAAATTGCTTTTTTCTGTTGTTTTTATCGCATAATAAAAATAAATATTTAAAATAAACTTAAACAGGTTCTTAGATAAAAAAAAATGCAAATAAGTGAAGCGTGTTTTGTTTTTGCCTGTTTCCATGACCTACTAGCCAAATGGAAAATTAACAATAGACAATCAATGATTTATTCAATTGTTTTGCGATGACATTTTGAACTTGAATCGACATCCTACAGACACATAAACAAGTTGATTTTAATTTTGCGTTGTCCTTTTACTTGACCTTCGGTTTTATAAAATTGTTTATAATTTTCTAGTGGCTTCATAACAATTTTCAGTTTTTTGTATAATATAATTTACTGAAATTCTTAATTTTGTTAAAAAAGTAGTAGAATCATAATTTTTTTTATTTATTCTCTACTCTAAATAAATCATGACGTAACGAGGTGTGAATGTGGCTTCACCCTTCAACTCACGTGTAAATGGCCCTTTAGTAGTTCAAACGTCCTCGACTCCCACTTGATTACAATTATCAGTAATTAAAGATTACAAAAATAAAAAGTTTAAATTTGAAATCAATACCGCGCTCATCTCCGATTATCGACCAAACACACAAAAAACATCGTTTTTTTACAATAAAATCAGTACTTACCGGTTTTTGGGTACGGCACTTTTCACTCGAATAACCGCTTCATTTTTTTGGTTAAGTACAGTTTTTTGTGTCTCCATACTTTACGAAAAAATACTCAAACTGTTCGTGTTTTCCCGTTTAAATAACTTCGTGATTAACATGAAAAACCAATTAAATTAAAGGTAAACTAATGTAACAGCCCCCACAAGGCGTGACGCACAATGATGCCAACCGTCTCGTCAAAGTCACTAAACACGCGATAAATTTAATTAAACTTGTAGTAATTTTAAATGTTACACTGGTTTGTAATTAAAAGTGTAATTTAAACGTGACACACGCTTAATAAATCACAAATTGTGATAATTAATAAATTACAGGATGCGATAATACCGGCAGTGATAAATTACAGGTCACGATAATACCGACTTTTATAAATCATTTATTGATTAGAATGCAAAACAGGAACAAAAATAACAAATTAAAAAAACTCCATACAATTATAGAAACTCATTTTGTGACTTAAACCTAAAATCTGCGTCGTTTTGGGCCAAAATCATCGCGCCATCTCCTCTCACGTCTGAAAGAGTTGCTCGTTTGGGGCAAATTCTCCTCTTTCTTCACCTCAAACCCGTCATTTTGGGGCTCCTGGAATGCCTGTTCTTGCTCATCTAGCATACTATGTAATTGGTGTGCTTGCATGAAAAGATTATTCTCTTGTTGCCTCCTCCTCATCTCCTCCTCTTGATGCATCATCCTCGCTTGGAGGGACTCCTCTTGTCTCCTGATCTGTTCCTCATTCCTGCGTCTCTCCTCCTCAACTTTCCGCTGCTTCATCTCCCACTCCTGCTTCTGTCTATCTCTGTCCATCTCCCGCACCCTCAATTCCTCCCTCAAAAGCTCAGTTTCGTGTTCATATCGCGCGTACTCCATCTGCGCCTCCAACTTCTCCATCTCCATTTGGAGTTCAGTCTTCAACGCGAGTTCTTTTTGCGCATACAAGTCCAAAAGTTGCTTCCAACGTAGTCCATATTCGTGTTCGAATGAGTTGAGTTCGGCCAATCGGGGGCCCTTGCTGCGCGCCTTGAGAAAATCGGGGTTGCGTCTCGGGAGGAACTTCTCGGGGAAGCCGTCGGTGTCATTGGTGTATTCGTGGGGCTCCACCACGACGGGCCTTAAAGACTCCGTGAGGAAGAAACAGCGGTCACTGCATTTCCGAATTGCGTTCAAGGCGAAGCCCTTTCGGGAAAACTCCACGATGCCCTCACCTGTGGGCTTCCCCCGTTCGTCCACGAGGACCAAAGCCCTCTCCACCTCCCCGAACACTTGGAAGGCGTAGTAGAGGAGCTCGTTTGAGACAAAAGGGGCTAAATTCTTCACCTTAACCGACGCATTATTGGGGGCGAATCTAATCTTGAGATTCTTCCCCTTCAAGACTTCGCCATCCAACTCACGTTTGGCTTTCTCACAACTAGCATAAAAATCGTATTTGACAAACGCGAAATTCTTCTCTTTGTTGACAAACAACTCCCCAAACTCTCCATACTTTCCCAACAAGTCTCGCAAGTCTCCTTCGGCCACATCGGGCCCCAAATTCCCGATGTAGAGGCGATTACGCCCCGAGAATTTCTTCTCTACGGTTTCCAAAAGGGGCAAGTCGACGGTAGGCCCCCCAATTTGGGCCAACTTCTCGTAGCATTTGTCATGAAGGGGCGCCGCATCAACCTCACTTTCGTTAACATCACGGGTGAAGGGGCGCCGTCCCCGGACGTTGTTGAAACGACCGGGGCCCCCACGACGCCGGAAACGACTCGGTCGCGGGCCCTCCTGCTCCAATTTTGGCGCACTTTCACTCATTTTAACGATTTTGAGATGTTTGGGTTTCGAAAAAGTGCCAACGTGACGGCGATGAAAGTCCAAGATTGGTCACGAGTTTTGTATTCTTTTGTTAGAAAAATACAACGGTGGGTGTGACGCATCGGCGAAGGGGGCCCCGGTTTGAGGGTCTCGTATTTTGGCGAAATTACACTCATTTTAATGATATTGAGGTGTTTGTTTGTGTGGAAGTGCCAACATGACGGCGAGAAAATTTCAAGGACTGATTCATGATTTTTTACGGACTTTGTTAGAAAAATACAAAGAGGGGTTTTTCGTGCTTGTATCAAGAGAATATGTGCAAGGAAATCGTGTCGGGGCATAATCACCGGTTATTTTATTTAATTAAATGTGTGTCTGTCAATTGTCAAAATCGTACCGATTTGACACTTCTAGGTTATGTAGTTCGAAAAAAATATTTTATTTTATTTTTACTAAAAACACGGTAATTGCGTCGTTTTTGTTACATTTCGAATGGGGTTATCATGTGTGGGGTACCGGGACTGGCTAAAAGCAATAATACGTTCGTAAGTGCCAATACAAACAAATCTTGAATTTCCCAAAGCGATGACTATGGAAAGCAATTCTCACAAATTCAAACAGAAAAAGTCACTCTCCCGGTACCTCCTCCCCAATAAAGTCCCAAACAAGGTCGGTGTTGCAGTGAATCGTAGTCAGAGTGCCCGGGAGCCCCGCGGGGAGCATGACGAGGCCCCCCCGAAACGGTCAATGACAATTTCGAAGCGCCCTTTGAGTCTCAACGTCGCCAACATGAGTCCCACCAAAGGCAACTCGAATTTCCTGGTAAGTGCCCCAATTTACGTGTCAATGACTAATTTTAAAAGCAAATCAACTCGCCTCTGGAACGGGGCACAAGTGTCTCGGAGAATAACGTAGCTGAAGTGAGTCTCACTGAGGAGAATGTTTTAATGGAGAAAAGCATCTCGCATGAAAGTGTGATGAAAGAAGGTAATTTGGGGTTATTCAAGGGGGCTGTCTTACTGTTTTTATAGCACAGGTCTTGTACTTGATCCCCACGATGCAAGCGCGTCAACGGAATTTCCTACAAGGGAAAATCGGGGCGAATTCTCTCCTAGGCCCCCGGGAGTTGGACCGAGTGTTCCCCACTCGACAAGTGACAATCTTCGTCGGGACGTGGAACATGAATGGGCATACGCCCCCCAAGTAACTCCCCCTCGATACAAATCCCAAAAATTTTTGTGATTTTTCTAGGGAATTGAACGATTTTGTGCTTCCGATTGGTATTAAACACGTACCTGATATTTTAGTCTTCGGAACTCAGGAGTCCTGTTCCGAGCGATTCGAATGGGAGGTGTGTCTCCAAGAGACACTGGGGCCCTCACATATCTTATATCATTCCATTTCGTTAGGTGAGGTCGCGTCAAGAAGCGATTTTAATTAAGGGGGCCCCCTTGTAGGTACTCTCCACTTGGCGGTGTTCGTCCGTCGTGACCTCATTTGGTACATATCGATCCCCGAAGACGCCTCACTCTCCGTACGACCGGGAACGGCGTTCCGCACCAAGGGGGCGGTCGCTTGTTCGTTCCTCCTCTTTGGCACCTCCTTCCTCTTTGTCACCGCCCATTTGACCGCCCACCAGGAAAAAGTCAAAGAACGTGTCTCCGATGTGCGAAAAATCGTCAATTCACTCGACCTCCCCAAAGTCCTGCCCTGCAAAAACAAAAGCAAAGGTCGCAAAGCTCACTTGATTAATTTTTATCATAATCATAGCCAACTTTCTAGACGTTACCCAAAACTTCGATTACGTTTTCTGGTCCGGTGATTTGAATTTCCGGTTGGCAACCCCCCGGAGTAAAGTCCTGGAGTGGTTGTCTAAGACAAGTTTCCCCCTACCGGAGCATCTACCCCACGGGTATTTACATCACGATCAATTGTGTTCCGTATTGGCTGATGGGGCGGCGTTTAAGGGATTTACCGAAGCTAAGATTACTTTCCCCCCGACTTACAAAGTATATTTTTTCTAGTGTGTTAGTAAAGGGGGGCTTAATTTTGGTTGTAGTACGACCCTGGGACACAAAATTTTGACACTTCTTCTAAACAAAGAACGCCGGCTTATACCGATAGGATTTTGTTTAAGCATAGGGCGGGGCGTAGGTTTAGTGGACAGATGGAGACTCCGCCTCTTCAATGTTTGGTTTACGATTCGGTTTCTTCCATTACGACGTCGGACCATAAACCGGTTTGGGGCGTGTTTAAGGCACATTTAAGGCCGGGCTTGGATACGTACGATTTGTTGTTGTTTTGTGGTTATGTTTGATGGTGTTTTTTAGGATACCATTAGCGGCCGGGTTGTTTCATAGAGATGTTTATTTGGAAGGTTTGAAACGTCGAGCGACTTTAAATGATTCCAAAGGGGCGACAGCTGTGTGTTGTATACAATAAATGACCTAGTCAAGTGTCACACATGCCTTCTACTAAGTGTACCTATATACTATTCTAGTCAGCAATAATAGCACAAAGGGTTTTTGGTTATGTTTCTAGTCATTATTTATTTATTGTTAAAATAGAGTAGAGTCTATGTACCCTTGATGTTACAGGGTGACCAAATATTTTCCAAACTGCGCCTTTCTAAACTCAGTGATATTCTTATATCAGACTAAATTCTCGAAAGTATTTTTTCATTCCGTCTCCGGGTCACTCCATTGTGACTCTTGTTACTATTTGTTGGAAAACCTAATAAATCTATTCATTGAGGCTTTGTTTTAATTACCATCCCCGGTATATCATTTTTGTATAACCCTCGTATAGCCCAGAAATGAACTACTCAAATTTAGCAAATTATGACAAATTTGTGACAAAATGACGGTCCAATTGGCACACTTTAACGTTTAAAACGTGATAATTGTCTTAAATTAATTAAAAACACCCGTAAATGAATAAAATGAGATTAGGTCTGGTTGTGGTACGAATGAGCTACTGCAAGTTTGGGGCTCAAGTCGGTTTAATCTCAACTGGAACGCAATTTTGGTCACAACCGCGGTGTATTTTTCCTGTTTACTTGAGTGATAACATTAAAAAATCGTAAAAGGGGCGATAAAAAGTCAAAAGTAGTTCAAGTTGTGCAATGCGCGCATGCGCACTACTGTCATTGTCAAACCGTTACGCTGACGATTCAAAATGGCGTTTTGTTATCAGTGAAAAATATTTATTTTAATCAAAAATATGTTTATTTGTGTTTGAATTAGGTCCGTTATGTTAGTAGGGTATTAAAAAGTGAATTTTATTTATAATGGGAACAATTGCACACACCCAGGAACCGTTCAGTATATCAGGTCCGTATTCGAATTGTTTTTCTCTTATTGTTTGTAATTGGGTTTTCCCCTTTCAGATTTATCTCCCGAGCAGCAAAAAGTCCTCATCGACATCCGGCGTCGAAAGACTGAGCTTTTGTTGCAAATCCAGGTGAGTAACCCGAAAAACCTAGAGAATGAGGAGTTATTGTGTTGGTAATTAATCAGCCTAGAAAAATTTCGAAATCGTGTTTGCATTTTATTTTACTGTTGTTTATAAACACCGGAAACGTACTCGTGGGTATTTAATGACCCGGTTTTTGCACCGAAGCATTTGACGTCTTTCTCTGCAGGAAAGCGACACGACAATGACGATCTAATTACCCCCATAGCCCCCATTATTAGTTAAAATTGAAATATTCAAGTAGGCGTGGAGATATTATTGACAGGACAATGGCACCGCAACGGTGACTTTGTTTTTCTTTTCCCAGTGCACGATTCGATTTTGTTAAAAATGGTGGTCACAGCTATCCCTGATTTAATTTCTGTTTCCGATATGGCAACATACAGGGTGACTATTGAGAGATTTACGACAGTTATTCCCAGCCAGCTATTTCGAGTTTGTGACATAAATAACAAAGTAGTTCGAAAAGTCAGCCATAATAGCGCCACCTGTTTCAAAATGACACATAAATTGTCGCTTGGAAGGAAAAGTAACGAAAGATTTAAATGTTTCTTTCATCAGATCGATTTAATTGACGGAAGTCGTTCAATTGCTTAATTTATTTCGGAAGTAGGTCAAATGTTTCGATTAGATTTGATGTAGAAAAATTAGTCGAAATCGTGTTTTTTTTGTTTGTGAAACTTTTGTTTGTCTTGGACGGCTGGGTTTCTGTGATTAGCAATATTTTATAATAGAAATGTGAAAAATTGATTGAGAAATGATTTTTTTCTTGTGGTTGTAAGCCTTATTTTACTAATTTGAAAGTAATTCAAATGACTTTAGAAAAAAACACGAAAATTATTTTTGACAAGTAGACATACAGGCTGTCCCAGCGCGTTGGTAAAGTCCAGTTTTGACCTTTAAACGATGAAATTTTAAAACATGTACAAAGTGGTTAGAAATGATTTTCATCTAGCCAGCTTTGAATTTTCCATGTAAAATAAAATATGCCGCTTTACGAAAATAGGGGTACCTACTTATTTTAACTCAAAATTAGAAAATCGCAGTTTAATAAGCGTCCACTTCGAAAATAAACTTTTCTTCCAAAGTATACATTATTATCAATTATTATTGGAAATTAGTTGAAACAATAAAAGTTTAATTAACAACTATTTAATTTTAATTAATAAGTGACAGAACTAGAGCTTTCAAAAAAGTAGAGCGGCACAAATAAACTTACATGCAAAAAAATTCCAAAGCTGGGTAGATGAAAATCATTTATAACCCTTCTGTATTATCGTTTAAAAGACTACTAACTCGTTAGGTCACCCTGTATATTTCCTATCAAGGCCAACTTAATTTTTTGAAAATTTTATTTACAATTCATCAATCACCATGGCCAACTGTCTGTAAATAAAATAAGTTTATTTTTAATTTTTGAGTGACTCCTGTCCTCCCACACGGCCACCCTTGATCCGTTGTCCTAAAGGTCATATTCAAATTCTTGTTCTTGAACATAAATAAAATCAAATTTTCTCGATTAATACAGAATAAAATCGAATTATTCGTAATTTTTCGACAGTCTTATCGCAAAAACGGATGCAGTTCTCTTATCACATGGAAACGGAAGCGATATTCTAGACCGGAAAATTCAAATCGGGTGCAAATTTTCATCCTCTTGTCATAACAACACTGTTTTCGGTATTTTGATCGGGAAGGTCGATCAAGTGCGAAACATATCGAGTCGCTTTTCTCGTCTCAGTTTTGCTCGAATAAGCGCGTAGGAAGGATCGCAGTGTGCGTGTGATAAGATACTGTTCGTGCCTTAATATTGTGATATTCTGTTGTTTCTAGTGCGAAAAGTTGGTAATAAAATGGGATTTTTGGTGATTTTTTGATCGGATATTGTCTGCTTGTTTAGTTATGTCACTTGATTTATTTTTTGCGATGACTAATTAATTGACCGGTTTAATTTGACGTAAGATATTTTTTCCGGAAACCGGAATTCCAACCATTTTCTCGCCTCTAATTCGGTTAATAATCAAGTGAGTCATTTTTTTTTCAGTCATTACAGTGTTGCCACATTTTCATCACTTGGTAAAAATCACCAAACAAAATCGATCATCCACCCTTTTTTATATAATTTAATAAACCTAATTGAGTAACTCGATAGTGGTCTGCCTTGCCCGAGGTGAAACGACGACGTATGTCGTAAATAATATAATAAATTTTGAGAAATGTTCACCAAAAAGCGGAAATTGTGGTTGTTGACATTGATGGTTCATGAATTTTTGATAATTTGATAAGGGAAAAATGGTGTTATCTCAGAAATGACGTTTATTTAGATTAAATTGTAATCTTGAGAATTGTTTGTAACGAATTTTTTTCATCCATCACAAAATTCCCCATCATACAGGGTGACCCCAAAATTGGAAAATGTCATATAACTCGGCTTTTACCAACACTACAAAAGTGAATTTTTGCACACTTGTAGCCAAGTTGAGGGGACATACAGGGTGTTGAAAAAGTCCATTAGTGACCTTTAAAAATGGTAATAAAAAAAAATGTGTAGGACATTGATAGATACTAATCTAGTGCATCACGTAAAATTATTTTCAACCATACAGCATGTCCCAAAAAAAAAGTTACGATACAAACTTGTGTTTTTTTAAAAGAAACACCGTATGTTTCTTTGCATTTTTGGATGTAGCCTTTTAAAGCAATGTTTTTACGCTAAACTTTTATTAGTCGATTTTGCTTACTTTTAGAAATAAGACGGTTTTTTTTGACGAAAACATGCACTTTTTAAGAATTTATTACACAAAAACTAAGGCAGCTAGAACAAATTATTTCTTACTTCTGCAAAGAAGAAAGTACATAATTTAAAGCTGTAGCAATTTTTTATTGTTTTGCATTTGTAAAGATTAAAAAATGAAGAAGTTTGTTAAAAGTTAAATAACTTAAAAATTTTAAATGGAACATCCTTTTTTTTATTTTTGCATTTAGTAGATTAATAAATTGTCTATCTAAAAAAATAAACTTTTAATGTATAGAATTGATAAGTGAAAAGATATTTAACATCCAATATTAATTGTAGCAACAATGATTATCAATATCTGAGCATTGTTGATAGTATGGCAACCATAGTAATTCCACCACGGATCACTTTTCCAGAGATTGTAAGTCGTTATAAATACTGAAATTCGAATTATTTTATTCTAAAAATAATAATAAATAATAATAAACTGTGCACTTTTTGGCTACTGAAACAATAGTAATTTTTTTTTAATGTTAAACGTTAAATATCATTTTAGTGATTGATTATAAACACCTAAAAGTAAATAATTTTAGAAAGACAATTTAATAATCTTTTAAATGCAAAAACAATAAATAGGGTGTTTCATTTGAATTTTTTAAGTTATTGAACTTTTAACATTTTTTATCTTTGCAAATGCAACACACTAAAAAAATATTACAACTATATAGACTGTACTTTCTTCTTTGCGGTAGTAAAAAAATATTTCTAGATGTCTAAGTGCATGTTTTTGTCAAAAAAACCGTCTTATATTTAAAACTAAGCAAAATCGACCAATAAAAGTTTAAAAACATTGTCATAAAAATCTACATTTATTTTATCAATTTCATTTAAAAAACACTAGTTTGTATTGCAACTTTGGGACATACTGTATGGTTGAAAATAATTTTAGGCGATGTACTAGATTAGTATCTATCAATGTCAAATATAATTTTTTTTTTAATTTTATCATCTAAAGATCACTAATGGACTTTTTTCAAATCGGTATTTATACATAATTTTTTATTTTGTCAAAACAATTCTGGTGACTAATCGCCATATTTACATTTTTTATGGTATGTTTTCGCATTCTTTTATTAGTTTTAATCGTCTTCCGCATCTCAAATTTGGCAAGACTTGGTTTCATTTTAAAAATAACTCCCGTTTCTGCATCAATCTAATAATACAATGTGAAGTTCGATCGAAAATAAACTCCTCGCCGCTCAACTGTGTTGATTTAATGTCACACACAACTAAAAATAATCAACAATTCGCAATTGGATTATCTAGAGTGAAGGAGAGTGATCGATAACAGGGGGAAAGGTCAGCAGACGGTCGACGCGTTTTTACCCTACGACGATACGGAATGCGGAATAATAAATATTTTTTTTTTTTTGTTAAGAGAAAGTATTTTCGCTCCTTGTTCATCCGATCACGTTTGGTATTGATGCATCTTTGTCTCACACGTCAAATTTGCGATAAGTGAGGTTATGTCTGCCACGCGCACCAAATTGGGCTAAAAATAGCACAGCTATTACTTTTATTTAACTCGTTTCGTTTCAATTGACTAAATGAGCAGATAATGTCCGTGATTGTCAAAAACAAATTGATTTTTTTTACAGAATTGTCAAATAAATTTCAAGTGTCAAGATGAAATCGTCGTGTGTTAAATAATACTAAGTGTTGTTTGTGTTTTTCTCTTCGTTTCAATCAGTGTGTGTTTTTAATCCAAATGCAGTACTCGACTTTGAATCGTGAACGTAAAGGTTCAGTGACTAGTACGACACATAATGTCGCCAATTGGTTTTCCTCGTTGAAACGTACGAAAAAAGGGAAAAATCACAAGAATGATGCGACGTCGAAAAGTGCATGGGATTTGGCCACTTTGGCCACGTATAGGACAACGGTAGGGAAAAAATGAGACTTTTGGGGTTTTTTTTTGGGTAATTTGAGACATTTTGGCTGCGATTTTTTTTTCGAGTAACAAATTTTATCTGCACCTCTTAAACATGTCTTTAAACTAAATTGATTTCTAACTTTGCTTTGTTCTATATTTATTTCTTCAATAAATATTGTAAGAAATGAACATATAGAGCGTTTCAAAGTGATTGACATCTCGGTAGGTCATGAAAATTAAGATGGCAACTTTGACAGTTCTAGGTTGTTTATCTTTGTACGATTGCACGCACTGTTTGAAAAAAACGTCTATTTCACAATTTGTGACATTTGTAGTTTTTTAAAAGGTTTTTTCGCTTATTTTTTTTGTCTGTTCTACGTTTTTTTCAATATTCACCAAAACTTCAACCAAAATATGCATTTTTTTTGGATAAATAGGATATGTTATTATTTTTTTGACAGAATTGAACTGAAATGTCATTTTTATTAAACAATTAAAGTTGGTTTACATTCTCAACGCCTACCGAGATGTCAGTTAGTAAATAAATAAAAAGTAATAAGAAAAAACTATGGTCGTTATGAGAAATATCATAAATTGTGAAAAACCATCATCATTAGAAGTTTTTTTGTTTAAGAATTTTTATCATAATTTATGCTTATTAAAAATAAACAACATATGTATTTCCTAAAAATTTAATTAGTCATTTTGATCATTATACAGGCTGTCCCAGCGAGTTGGTAAAGTCCAATATTAACCTTTAAACGATAATATTTTAAAACATGTATATGGGAAATTGATAGATACTAATCTAGTTCATTGCCTAAAATTAAAATAGTATTTTTTTTTTAATGTTAAACGTTAAATATCATTTTAGTTATTGATTATAAACACCTTAAAGTAAATAATTTTAGAAAGACAATTTAATAATCTTTTAAATGCAAAAACAATAAATAGGGTGTTTCATTTAAATTTTGTAAGTTATTGAACTTTTAACAAACGCCTTCATTTTTTTATCTTTGCAAATGCAACACAGTAAAAAAATGTTACAACCTTATAGCTTGTACCTTCTTCTTTGCAGTAGTAAAAAAATAATATTTCTAGATTTCTTAGTTTTTGTGTACTAAATTTTCAAAAAGTGCATGTTTTTGTCAAAAAAAAACGTCTTATTTTCAAAACTAAGCAAAATCGACCAATAAAAGTTTAGCTTAAAACATTGTCATAAAAATCCACATCAAAAAACGCTAAGAAACATGATGTATCATTTAAAAAAACACAAGTTTATATTGTAACTTATTTTTGAGACACGCTGTATAGTTGAAAATAATTTAGATTAGCATCTATCAATTTCCGATATACATGTTTTAAAATTTCATCGTTTAAATGTCAATATTGGACTTTACCAACTCGCTGGGACATCCTGTATTAATTTATGGTTAACTTTAAATTATATTTTTTCACTATAATTACATAAAATTGTCGGTAAAGAGTCCAAAATCGGCACTAAAGTAGCTCATTATACTACAGTGTTGTCAAATTATTGTCTTAATGAGATAAAGATATAATCTTATTGCTGTCATGTTTCTACAAGGTGTTTCAAAATGATTTTCTTCTAATTGCTTTTTTTTTATTTCTATGTAAAATAAAAATGGAGCTTTAGTCATTACGAAAAAGTAAATGTTTGTATTTTGATTGACAGCTGTCACTGTTCACAGAACTACATATCTGGTACAAAAACGAGTAGAGCGGAACAAAAAAAATTATATGTAAAGAAATTCCATAGGCGACGAGATGAAAATCATTTTGAAACACATTGTATTAATAAATATTGGTTTTTAATTATCCCAATTTAAGTTTAATTAGTAGGTGTTTTTTTTTTGTGTGTAGATAAAACTTGATTCACCCGGTATATTAAAACTTGAGCAGTTTAATAATCAATGAAACTTGATTTTAATACAGAGTGGACCAAATTTCATAAAATTGTAAAATGATAATTTAGCATCAAGGTGGCCGTGATTTCAATCACTGGTCACTTTAATTGAGAAAAACATTATTTAAAAATGTTTATTTATACAGGCTGTTTTTTAAAATTTGTAACTTTCATAATATACGTGTCGTTGTCGCAGCCACCTGCACATTTTACTGTAATTTTTCAAATTCCTCGTTGCACCTGTCTTGTGCGCAAAAATGTCCTTGTTGCGATCACAGCTGCTCGGGTCATTAAATTTACGTAATTTTTATTTTTTTTTCGTCTAAATCGATGATTTATTTTGTTACGTTGAGGACATGACGTAACCTAATTAGTTTGTCGCTTTTTAAAATCAATTCCACCAATCCGTGAAGTGCATTCACACGACGAACATTTAAATTTTTCATTTTGTTGTTTAACTTTTTTTATTGTTGTTATTTAGTTGGCTCCACTGATGTGTTCGTGTGTGCGTGTATGTGCCTCGTACATTGTTTACGGTTTGTTCCCTTGTTGTTGCTCGTGTTCGTCTGGGGTAAGATATAGTTTTTTTTTGAGATGATGCTAGATTGTTTTTGCTTTTGTTTGTTAAAAACGCATCAAATTGTGATTAGTAGGCGATTAAAAATTGTTTTGTAGACGCGCCAGTAGTCTGATTGTAGGTGGCTATGACCGGGATAATCACTTTTGTTTTTTTTTTTTTCCGTTCAAATGTCACAATCAATTATCGCATTGATAATTTTCTCAGAAAATGACCTCGTGAAGGTCGGGTCAAGGTCACACATATTTAATAATTGGAAATTAAGGAAAACACCTGCTAGTTACAAAGGTCGACAAATTAATCACGTGACCCGACATAACCTCGAATAAGAAAAATATTTGTGTTATTAATTTATCGAAAACAGTTGATGCAAAAATTGACGCAATTGACATTTACGTACTTGATTATTTCAGTAATTTGGAATTTTTCGGAAGATTAAGTGACAGGTGATAAAAATCGCCGACTTGATTAAACTTTAAGTTGGTAAAATATTTGATGAAAAAATTGACACAATTGATATTTACGTACTTGATTATTTCGGTAATTTCGATTAATTTCATTTTTCTAAGCCACGCCGACTAGATTGAACGTTTTTTTAATTCGAAAAGTCGGTCATATGCCAGGCAGACGTTTGAAATTTCCTGTCATTGCTTGAAAAAAACGACATATTTGCATGTTGTGTCGATGTAAACACGGTTTGAATATTTTAACGGTTTAAAAAATTGAAAATTTGCTTGTTGACACACACACATACACTTGATGTTGTGAATTTTTAATTTAGTTTTGTTTTTTCGTGTTGGTAGCACCTCAAAGATGAATTGGTGGAGGTCGTGTCCGAAATGGAGTCGCTTGATTCGGGCGAAGATGGCAAAAACAGTAACAAGACCAAAATGATGTCAATTGGACGAAAAAAATTCAATATGGATCCAAAAAAAGGCATCGAGTACCTGATTGAAAAAGGATTATTACAGAATACGGCCGAAAGTGTAGCACAGTTTTTGCACAAAGGCGAAGGATTAAATAAAACAGCAATTGGTGATTATTTGGGAGAGAAAAACGATTTTAATGAAAAAGTATTGCAAGCGTTTGTGGATCTGCACGATTTTACCGATCTCATACTAGTCCAGGCATTGAGGTATGTAATATTGCCATATATCACTCCCAGTTTGCGACGCCCCTGATTTGTTTTGTGAATTCGGTTAGGTGTATAGCCGGTATCAGCTGTACCAAATTTCGTACTTTTATCTATAATGGTTTCCGAGATATTGAGAAAAAAAGATGTATGCTTTATGACTTTCAGATGGTAGCTCTTTTATATCAAATTTTTTAATACATGTTTATAGGGAATTTTTGTCTTATAATTGCATTTTCTATTACCTGTTTCAATTTCAACAATAAAAATGAAACACCCTATATGTAAATATACAGGGTGTTTGTTGAAATTTTTTGTTTGTTTCAGGCAATTCCTGTGGAGCTTCCGTTTGCCCGGTGAGGCCCAAAAAATCGATCGAATGATGGAGTGTTTTGCAAAGCGTTATTGTGATTGCCAGGGGGAGAACAACATTTTTGAAAATTCGGACACTTGTTATGTGTTATCATTCGCAATAATAATGCTTAACACGAGTTTACATAATCCTAGTGTGAAAGATAAGCCAACGATTGAGCAATTTATTAACATGAATCGGGGGATTAACCAAGGTCAAGATTTGCCACGAGAATTACTTGTGGTAGGTATAAAAAAATAACTTTTTTAAGCCTAACCGAGGTGAGGCGAGGGCATTAAATTTGTGTTTATACATATATTATATACTAAATTCGTTTTTTTTTTTGTGACTTTAGGGTTTGTATGACAGTATCAAGGCGGAGCCGTTTAAGATCCCTGAGGATGATGGGAACGACTTGATGCATACGTTTTTCAATCCGGATAAGGAGGGGTGGCTGTGGAAGCAAGGGGGGCGGTACAAGAGTTGGAAGAGGCGGTGGTTTATCTTGAACGATAATTGTTTGTATTATTTCGAGTATACGACGGATAAAGAGCCGCGAGGAATAATCCCATTGGAGAATATATCGGTGAGGGAGTGTACAGATAGACAAAAACAGCACTGTTTCGAGTTGTATGCGAGTGGGGGCGCTGATTTCATCAAGGCTTGTAAGACGGATTCGGAAGGGAAGGTGGTTGAAGGGAAACACACTGTATATAGAATGTCGGCGAGTAGTGAAGATGAGAAGAATGAATGGATGCAAAGGTTGAAGCAAAGTATCAGTCATAATCCATTCTATGATATGTTGGCAAATAGGAAACGGAAAGCTCAACATCATAACTAATTTTTTCTACATATAATAAAAGTTTAATCAGAAGTGTCGTTTGATTTCTGTGAAATTGAACGAAAGTGCAAAAATCTCCAATTCCTAGTCTTGGTTGACATATTATTTATTTATTGTACATAATGTTTTCGTTGCAACGTGTATATACAGGTGTATTTTGTTTTTGTATAGATTTTGTGTAAATAAATTTACAAATTTCTCGTTTGTGTTCAAATTTCCCGCGTAAAGGCAATTGTCAAACAACTGTCATAAATACGAAATGTCCTTGAAAACAGTTTTACTGAATTTGATGATAATTTTAAGTGCTGCAGAGTCAAGTATAGCCCTTTTGTTACCCTCAAAACCCCCATTTGCCCAATTTTTTCCAGTTCAGCCTTCCGATGATCCTGAAACACTTATTAAAGACCCTGAAATCACAAAATCCATCAAAAATAACAATGGCGACCCCATCCCCCCTGGCTACTACTCCTATGTTGTCCTCTTTAAATACAAAAATAAATCAAAAGTTCGCATTTACAACGATTCGGATTTCTCCACAACATCATTGTTGATTTGTTCAGGGACCATTTTGAACCGACGATGGGTCATAACCAAAGCCTCATCGATTGGACATTACAGGACCAAGATATATGAAATAGTGGCGCAACCCTATATCCCCCTTCCCCTCACCTCCTCAACCCTCCTCACCCATACCATCGAATGGGTCTTGTTGCACCCAGACCACCAACCTGGTGACATCACCACCGACGTGGCTCTAGTCCGAGTCACCAAAGACTTCAAATTCACCTTGGATTTGCGAAACGTCAATCTGGGTTTCCCCCAAATTCCCCCAACTTATACCAACTGTACAATGCCAGTCTGGTCCTGGTTTTTCATTGACAATTTTAACCAATCGAGGAAGAGAATTGATAAAGGACAAATTTCCCTAACTGTAATTACCACAGGGTGTCACAAAGACTTCCTCTGCTTGAAACCGGTGCCCCCAAAGGGGCCTTGCGGGCTCAATACCGGCATGCCCATTATTTGCAACACAGCAATGGTTGCGGTTTATTTCGGTAATGAAACAACACGAGGCTGCAGTGGACAAGTACCAGACATGGTAACAGCCCTAAGAGTCGACACCCCATTTTATGAAAAATGGTTCGAGGAAGCGTCGTATTTCGACGACCAAAGCGACGATATAATGGGCTCAGCGGAGTTGAGAATGTGTGGGGGGGCTAAAAAGACCGTTTCGGGACCCACTTGTCTCATTGCTAGTTTTTTGGTGATACGTTTCGGAACGTACCCTAACCTCAAATTGTTCAATTAAACCCAATTTTGGGTAATAAAATAACCAAACACTCAATTCTTGTCTACCACCACCAAAAAAACAACAGTTGAAAGCGTAAATTCGTATTAAATTGACAATTTTTAAAATTACTACGTTTACACGGTAAGTTAAAATGGCGTCATGTCATGTCTACATGGCAACCTGGCACCGGACTATTATATGTCATTTTAGCAAAAAACTAATTAGAACACCAAAATTTATTTATTCAAGCTTTTTCAAGAATTAGACCCAATTTTTGGGTAATAAAATAACCAAACACTAAATTCTTGTCCATCCCCACAAAAAAAAACAACAGTTGAAATCGAAAAATCGAATTAAATTAACAATTTTCAAAATTACTACGTTGACACGGTAAGTTAAAATGGCGTCATGTCATGTCTACATGACAACCTCACACCGAACTATTATTATATGTCATTTTATCAGAAAACGAATTAGAACATCAAAACTTTATTCAAGCTTTTTCAAGACACAAATCCCATCAAGTGCAGGCGCTGCTGATTCAAACTCCCCATTTGCCAACTCTGCCCTTTCATTGGCGCACAACAAAACCGGTGTTGTATGTGTGTGAATCCCCGCGATTGTTTTAGGTTCACCTGCTTTTCCTACTGTATCCACAGCTTGACCCACACGAACAGTCACCGAAACCGAATTCAAATTATCATCAAGTGTCAACAGCCATCTTGGTTGCATGGCCGCCGCTAAACAATACAACAAGTAATGACAACGTCCCAAAATCAACGAATGTGGCTTAAGTAGACACACTAACGGAATTAAAATCCCTAAAAGAAATAATCACAACATTGGTTACCAAATAATGAAACTCACCAGCCATTGCGACTGGATCCAACAATTGACGATCGGTGTGTAATGGGTTCAAAGTCATGGTACCTTTACCCATATGGACAAGTCCTTGTGCGATCCGTACCATAAACAATTGAAATGGGTTTTTGGCATGGTACAAAGCTAATTGACGTAAGGTGACTGCAAGACGGGCATTATTAGTCCCAGCACCGACATAACCTAACCCAAAAATGGCGTTACAAGCAACATCATCATCAACATCATGCGAATATTTCGTTAAAACGTTGATTATAGTCGGCTGTGGATCACTGACAGATGTCAAAGCTATAGCCAATGGGACGGCTCTTCGTACCGAAGGTTCACCATATCGTGATATTTGACCGAAAATTCTTTGTATCATTTCTGACCCGATTTCTTCACCTTTGGAAATCGCAGCAACCGCTAAAACGGCCACAGCCTTCCCCATATAATAATCCCAATCGTTCTTTTTCTTATCTTTTGTTTGTATTTCCGGTACTTCGACTTTTTCCTCAACCAATCGCAACAATTCTTGAATTATTAAAACATCCCCACTTCCGGCATAAGCACACATCTGTAGCATTGTCTGAAAAATGGTCCGAAACGGCTCTTCAAACACTTCCGCTACAATTGTCGGCACTTCAATTGCATCTTTAGTACCAAAATAGGACAAAGCCACGCCCAATCCCGCCAATAACATAAACGGACTCTTTAAAACATCCAATCCATTCGATTCGAGCATTTTTGTTATGATAATATCGGATAATTCGTTATTATTCATTCCGAGACTGACCAATCCGCATGCAAGACTCGTCACGCCCAAAGTTTTAACCGATTTCGAAGTCTGTATCACCGGTAGGAGGAGATTTAAGACGTCGCTCCGCCCACTTCCGGCATACGCCAATCCAATGCCTAGCACCGCCCCAACTTGCAACTCCTCACTGCCACTCCCTACATAATCACCCAATAGGGCAAGAGCTGGATCACAGTCATTTCTAATACGACAATTGACTATTCCAAGGGCTAGTAACGCCCCAGCTTTGATATTATCATCACTGGTGTATAGATATTTATCAATGGGGGTTAAACCACCATCTACATCCCACAGATATAATAAACCTAGAGCTGCAGTGGCACTCAACATGCCAACATCTTTGTTTCTATAGATCCATTTATTGCCATCATCGGTTGTCAAAAGTTTATCAGTGCCAAAAGCAGCATTGACGAAACCGTTGACGAAAGAAGAGGCCAAATTTTGACGGGCACTATCCAGTTTTTCCCCGAGGACACTCTGACGAAGAGTTACAGGCTCAAGCCAGGTTTTGTACACGTCTTCGGGCGATTTCGGCTCCATTATATCGAGCTAAAGCAAGGAAAATTTGAATTTGGCGCCAAAATACAAAGTGGGAAATTTGAATTTTTAGCGGAAATTTCAAATTTCAAGCAAGAAAATGGGTGATTTGAGCTGGAAGATTGGAATTTCAACAGGAAATTAAGATTATTTAAGTTAGGAAATTTAACACTGCTGTAGTTACGTTTTATTTTATATTATGTTATTAATTTTTTTTGTTTAAGTGTTTAAGCAGATTTTGAGTAAAAAAATTATAGTGTTTTTTTTTTGAGATTTCACTAAACTGAACCGAAATATCACGAATAAAGTAAAGAATTAGGTCATAAATTATATTATTTTTGTTTTTTTTCGAACGTTTTAGTAAGATTTTTCGATAAAAATGCAATTACTTTGAAAGATATGTCAAAAACAAACTAAAAATCACAAAGTTAGGTCAAGGAGTTGACGTTTTTTTTAATTTTGACAAGATAATATAAAAATATCACCATATTAAGTCAAAAATAACACATTTTTGCCTTTTTTCTGTCGTTTGCAAACGTTTTTCATCAAAAACGTCATTTTTTGTCTGACAATTTTATAGAAAATTTTTCAAATTAGTTCGAAATTAACGTTTTTTGCATTTTTTGGAGTATTTTAAGAAATTTTAAAACAAAAACATAGTTATTTTCCAAAAATTAACCAAAAAATAATCACTAAATTAGGTCAAAAATTATGTCTTTTTCAAAGGTTTAATTAACTTTCTTCGGAAATTTCAAATTACAACAACGAATTAGACAAGAAAATGGATGATTTAAGCTAAAAAATTGAAATTGTTGTAATTTTACGGATTGTCAACGTTTTCACACGATTTCAACTCCAAGCGAAAGCAAGAAAATTTTGAATTCAGTGCCAAAAATACAAAGCGGGAAATTTGAAATTGCTTCTTCTACATTTTATTTTCTTTATTTTTAATTGTCCGAAGGTTTAAGCAGATTTCGAAAGCAAATTTTCATCAAAAATTAGTGCAAAAATCTTTAGGTGGAAAATAAATAATTTTTGTTTTTTTAATGCGTCTTAGCAAGATTTTTCGACAAAAACGAAATTATTTCGCAAAATTTTGCCAAAAAAAAGCTGAAAAATCACCAAGTTGAATAGAGTTGACGTTTTTTTTTCAAAACTTTGATAAACTAATTCGAAATATTAACATGTCAAAAATAACATATTTTTGTCTTTTTCGGTCGTTTTCAAACGTTTTTCAGTCAAAAACGCCAATTTTATCGGAATGTTTTTATCAAAAATAGATAAAAAATTATCAAACTAATTCGAAAGTGACATTTTTTGTTTTTTTTGGGTGCTTTAACACGTTCTTAATAAGAAACGCAATCATTTAACAAGATTTTGTCAATAATAAACCAAAAAATCACTAAATTATGACAAAAATGTTGACATTTTTGCCTTTTTTCGACCGTTTAAGTTTAATTTATCGAAAATTTCAATTTTCAACTGCAAATTAACCAAGAAAATGGATGATTTATGCTAGGAAATATGAAACTGTCGTAATTTTAGCGGGAATCAACGTTTTCGAACAATTTCAACTCCATTAAATCAAACTAAATCACAAGAAATTTGAATTTGGTGCCAAAAACACAAAACGGGAAATTTGAAATCGCTGTTTATACATTTAATTTTTTTTATTCTATTTTTTTTATTTTTCCGATGGTTCAAGCGGATTTCGAAAGCAATTTATTTCGAAAATTTTCATCGAAAATCGGTGCTTCAAATTAAGTGGAAAATTACAAAATTTTTGTTTTTTCGGGCATTCTAGCAAAATTTTTTTGCAAAATTTCACTAAAAACAAGCTGAAAAATCATCAAGTTGAATATGGAGTTTTTTTTCAAAATTTTGATAAACTAATTCGAAATATTACCAAGTCAAAAATAACACATTTTTGTCTTTTTCGGTCGTTTTCAAACGTTTTTCAGTCAGAAACGGGTAGGTTATTATCAAATTAGTTTGAAAGTGACATTTTTGCCGTTTTTGGGTGTTTTTACACGTTTTATTTAACATTTTGCCAAAGATAAACCAAAAAACCACTAAATTAGGTCAAAAATGGTGTCATTTTTGCCCGGTTTAAGTTTAATTTTTATCGGAAATTTTAATTTTCAACAATAAATTAAGCTAGAAAATTTGAAATTGTCGTAATTTTAGCGTGAATCAACAATTTCAACTCTATTAAATCAAACCAAAGCACGAGAAATTTGAATTTGGCGCGAAAAATACAGCGCGGGAAATTTGAATTTCTCACTAACCTCTCGTACAAAACTCAAAAAATAGTGACTCAAGTGACTATTTTCGAGGATGCTCCTTGTATCATCATCATCCAGACTGAATTCGATTGGATAGAGATGTCGGGCGCATATGAACGCCATTTGATACAGTGTGATCCTACAAAAACGTCAAAATTTGACATATAAAACAACGCTTACTAGATTTACTTATCAGTGCACGTATTGAAGAGTTTCTCGATCAAAACAGAGTCTTTAATCTGTATTGCGACGATTAAACATCGACAATGTTCCCCAAACAGATAATAAAATTGTGAAATGAGTTTCAGTATTTTTTTGCTTTCGAGTTCGTCCACGTATTTGGCACAAGAAGCCAAATACAAGCAAATTGGCTTGTAGTTTTCCTTCGTGACGTAATCGAAAAGCATGTACATTTGATTAATTTCCATTAGAAGATCGCAGCCTTGTATTGCGTCATGATGGGTGCAGTTAAACCTCATGATTTCTTTTACAAGGGGGCTCAAAGTCTTGTAGTTGTTCTCGCACATCACCCATTGTTTGACGATTTCGGTTTCGAGCTGGCGGATGTATTCGTGGCCCCAATCGCCGATGTTCTCCATCG
Organism: Tribolium madens; assembly: GCF_015345945.1. Lineage (NCBI taxonomy): Eukaryota > Metazoa > Arthropoda > Insecta > Coleoptera > Tenebrionidae > Tribolium > Tribolium madens. The sequence continues at coordinate 10,359,360 of NW_025400984.1, forward strand.
TGCCTTGGAGACAATACTTGAGACAGTCGTAGTCGCGTTTCACAGCCCCGTCGATGGCCCCCATCGACAAAACTGACACAATATCGGAGAGGTTCTTCTTCAAGGGGCTGTCTTTCATCGAGTCGCACTTATCGCGAAGGGGGCCGTAATAGGGGGCGAGGTATTTGAGGGGCTTGGGGACCGACGTCATGGACGAGGTTGAGGTCCGTATCAAGTATTTTAACATGTCGAGAGAGACACTGACCAGTTTTGATTCGTCACCCTGTATATATTTTCATAGTTTTTGAGGTTTTTGAACTGAAAACTTACCGTGATTCGGTCGACTAGGCCCTTGAGCTCGATTTGCAATTCTTTATCGTCATCTGACTGAAATTTTTGATAAAATTGGATTATTTATGTAAATTGATCATTTTCTTACGTCATCTTTGGGAATCACCGGTTTTCGGAGCGCTGTAGCTGCCATTTGGGGCGATTTTTGCAAGAAATAGTCTAAATGCGTGACCGTTTCAAATGACAGGCAAAAATTTGAATTTGACGTTTCCGCGTTTCCGTTTCCGGTTGAAACTCAATAAAAGATTATTAATAAAAAATGTACACACACCAGAGTGGCACTGAGACTTTTTTTATGTCCATTTGAGTTGTTTTCATAATTTTTAACTTAAATTTAATTTTTTATGTTCAAAGTGGCGCCATCTGCGACACCAATGAACGTACCCTAACCCCAGTATTTTGTGTTAGACGCTGGTTTTACACGTGTGGGCCCCTTGGGGTAAATTGCCCTGGTTTGTGTATTTGCCAGTGTCGAAAGACCTTAAAAATCATCCCGATTTAAAATTTGTTTTGAAGCTTTGTGATATTCGAAATACGGTAAGTGCGAAAGTCGCTTGTGTAGAATAGTTTTTTCATTGCTTTTTGTGCATTTTTTGATTAAAGATTCACATTTTTTACATGTTTAATGTTTCGTTGAAAGTGTGAGGCATTTAGGACTCCACTTTTGTCAATTTATCCAATTTATTGATTTACTTCGTTTACATGCCAATTTATGAAAGGCTTATTTTCGGGGTACGTTTACATGGCAACTTCAGAAGGGTGCATTAAAAGTCACTGACAATTGAATAATTTATTACTATTTTTGGAAGTTTGGGGGTTTTTTATTTTTACTACATAATTTTTGTTTTTTTTTTCAGGCATATTAGCAAAGTTTTTCGACAAAAACAAGTTGAAAAATCACCAAGTTAGGGTGAATACGGAGTTCGAAATATTACCAAGTCAAAAATTATACATTTTTGCCTTTTTCGGTCGTTTTCAAACGTTTTTCATCCAGAAACGTCAATTTTTTTCTAAAAATTTTTCAAATTAGTTCAAAATTAACATTTTTTGCCTTTTTTGGGTATTTTAAGACATTTTGAAATAGAAACGTAGTTATTTTACATTTTTACAAAACTAAACCAAAAAAAAATCACTTAATTGCCCTGGTTTGTATTTGCTAAAAATCATCCCGATTTATTAATTTTTTTTAAATTTTGTGACTTTCGAAATACGGTAAGAGCGAAAGTCGCTTTTGTAGAATAGTTATTTTATTGCTTTTCTTGAGTAAAGCTTCGCATTTTTACATGTTTATGCTTTGTTGAAAGTGGAGGGCGTTTAGGACACCACTTTTGTCGATTTATCCAATTTATTGATTTACTACGTTTACATGTCAATTTATGAAAGGCTTATTTTCGCGCTACGTTTACATGACAATTTCAGAAGGGTGCATTAAAAGTCATTGACAATTGAATAATTTATTACTATTTTTGGAAGTTTGGGCGTTTTGTGTGACAATAATAACAAAACAAAAATGGAATAAAGGTATTATAAAAAGAAATACCCATCAGTTCTATTTTTTTTTCGTTAGAAATGTATCAGTGAATAGTGGTCTACCTGAGTGTAAAAAAATACAATTTTCTTTGTGATATACATTGAAAAATCGTCTACCTATAAGGCTTCGAATACATTATTGTGTAAATAGAATTAACTAGCACTTTCTTTGGTAGGCTTATACTTAAATAATTTTATGACTAGTTTGATAATATCACTCAGAAAAATGAACTGAAAGTGAAATAAACCAGAAATTATTGTCAAGTGAATAATGGAATTGTTGGTTTCTGCTCACTCCTGCTTTGAATTGTTTTAGGAACTTGATAAATGCTGAATTTGACAATAATTTCCTCACAACTAAACATTAATAAATCATTCGAATTTATTCATTTCAGTCTTTGGTCTAGAATATTAAATAAATATAAATATGTACAAAAAAACTATATACAGAGTGGCCCCTCTGAGATTTACTCTTCTCGTATTAGTATTGTAACAGGTCTGGAATGGCTATGTGGGTAAAAATGTAGTGAATAAACCTCAGAGCGAAATGAAACAAGGGGGCTATACCCCGAACCTATTATACACATACTGACTGTTGACCCCATCCCCCAAATTCTCCACCGCCTCCACCGTGGGGTTCATAACATTGAAAAGAATCGCGAAAATCGTGCAGGCGGCGTACACCCCCAACGCCACCCACCACAGGAGCTGCTCGTGCAACTTCTGTTCGAAATTCTTCAAGACAAGCAATCCGATCGTGAGCCCCGCTAGGGCCCCCGTGAGATGCGCCACGTACGACACCGGCGGCCCCATCACTTCGGCGGCATACCGCGAATAGATGGCGTAACCCACATCACAGGAGGCTGAAATGTCAACTGTCATTAAAATGTCAAATAGTGTTGCCAACCCCACCGATGGCGAGGATGCCAAATAGACGCAAAATCCCGCATTGCATGTTATTGTAGTTGAGGAGGACGTTGGCGAGGTGGGCCGCCAAGAGGGCGTAGACGCCCCCAGAGGCCCCCACGAGGTAGACGTCGGTGTCGAAGACGGAAGTGCCCAATGAGCCGGCGACGACGCCCGCCATGTAGATCAAGGCCACACGACCCGAGCCGTGCACCATTTCGAGGGGCAGGCCTACCAACAGTTGGACGACCAAATTGAAGCCCAAGTGCAGCCAACTGTTGAGAAAAATAAACACCAATTAGGGACAGGAAACGTTAAATTAATAAATCGAGTTGACAAGAAAACAGGATGGAAGCCATTAATTCGATTGGATAATGTGGTCACGTGACTTGAATTTGTAATAAAACTCACCCTGCGTGTAACATCATATACAGGAGGAACCTCCATATTTCGATTCGTTTGTCGGGTCGATAAATGAAAATGGAGTCGATTGGTACAGGGCCTGCTGGGTTTAATTCACCAGTGCTGACACTATAATAAGTGAAAAATCCCAACTGGAACAAATGACAAATGTCAAATGTCATAAAATGATTGACGTGTCGTCTCGGCCAACTTTGAATGGATTAGTTCTCACGTTCTATTAAAATATATTATAAAAACGAGTTTGGCAGTAAATTAGTTACATTGAACCCATCTCAAATGTGTACAAAACTACGTCTAAATAAAAGAAACATGCGGCTATATTTAACACCACGGACGCATTCCGTTTTGTACCCAACGCCAAGGTAATTTGAATGTTTTGACTGTTTCCCTAGACAGAGGCGTAGCCCGATTTACAAAAATTTGAACATTTTTGGCTCGAGACAGGCGATTCGCCCAGGAATTGGGAAATTGAGGGTTATTTGGGACGGTAGTGAGTCATTTATGTGGTCGGCTGAAAAAAATCGAGTTGATTTTCTCAAAAATTCGTCAATTTTTTTTTTATAAATTGAGTTACATTTCAAAAAAATGTGAAAAAAAATATGTTATAAATCATTGAAAAAGACACTCTTCATTTTTTGTTTGACACCAAAAAACGGAAAATTGGGTCAGAGAAATTCGTATAAAGTTTATCAAAAATTTCAAATATTTATGTTTTTTTTTAATTTTTTTCATTTGTCAGAAAATAATAATTTTGACATTTTGACCAAAAATTCAGACAATGTGTTTTTTAAACATTAAATTTTGTATTTAAATTCTAAATTCTAACTTTAAAACTCAAAATTCTATTTTCAAACTTGTGAATTTTGACGAAGTGTTCTGAAATTATGATTTTTTTGAAAATTCTGTCCTAAAATTTTGATAATTTTTTTAGAAATTCAGTTTTAAAAACATGAATTTTTGTCCCCATTTTTGGAATTCTAACTTTAGAACTCCAAATTCTGAAAAGTTTGTGAATTTTGACATTCTGTCCAGAAAATTCAGTCTAAAAACATCAAATTTCGTCTTTCATTTTCGAAATGCTAACTATAAAATTCCAAATTCTGACTTAAAATCTGTGAATTTTGAGGTAGCGTTCTGAAATTCTAATATTATTTTAGAAATACAGACTTGTTTTGTTTCTATTTTTTGAATTCTAATTTTAGAACTGAGAATTCAGAAAATCTGCGAATTTTAATATTCTCTCTTGAAATACCGAGTATTATTTTGAAAATTCAGTTTCCAAAATCATCAAATTTCCTGTTTATTTTCCAGAATTCCAATTTTAAAACTCAAAATTCAGACTTCAAACCTGTGAATTTTGATGTAGTACTCTGAAATTCTGATTTTGTTAAATTCGTTTTGAGAAACATCAAATTTCGTGTTTATTTTTTGGAATTCTAACTTCAAAACTCGAAATCAATTTGTGAATTTCGATGTTTTATCCTGAATTTTTCATTATTTTTTGAAAATTTAGTCTTTAAAGATTAAATTCCGGCTTTCATTTTCGGAATTCTGACTACTTTTTGCACAAAACAACTTT
>NW_025400984.1:10369725-10371181 GCF_015345945.1 Tribolium madens
TCTCGAAATTACAGAAACCTGTAAAACACCGTTAATCGATACCGCTTAACCGCAACCGTAACGTAATCGAGTCGTGTGACCGCGCCTTTACGAACACCAGGACCGGCATCAAAAAAATTGCAATTCCTGCGATAATTAGAAATTGAATTTAGCTTTCTCGCGCGAGAAGAGGTGGTTTTATAAGTGGCAATAAATAATCGCATACGAGACGTATCTGTAATTACCTCGACTAGAGTGATGATTATAATAAATAGGGGCGGGGGGCAGCAGGTGTAGTGGTCGGCATAGTACTTCCGGTCTCTTTCGTCCGTTAGGAATTCATCCGCTACGATGGTGACCATCCTGGAACAAGAACGACACGGTTACCTTCACGCATTCTTCAACTGGTACCAACGCAACGACAAAAAAATCGATTTTAATGTAGGGGAAATCCGGGCGAGAGGGACAAAAGTTTACATTAATTTCTCTTTTTTTTCTGTTATCTTCTTTTATTTTTATGTTAGTATAAGTTTCAGGAAAAAACTTGTAGTGAAAAAAAGAATTAAAACTCAAAAGAATCAAAACTAAGAATTTTCTCTACTATTTTTTCCCCTTCTTTCTTGATTTTTCGTCAAACGGAGTTTTACGATTAAAATACGAATAAAAACAAAAAACGCACATTTGTAACAAAAATAACTAAAAAATACTCAAAAAGTCGATTTGATTATTTTTGATCTGCTTTCTTTATTAAATTTGAATTATGATTTTCTTCTATTATCTTTATTCTCTCGTTTTTTATTTTTTCTACTTGTCTTCATTTATAAAAGAAGTTTTAGAATCGAAATTTGGATGAAAAGAAAAGATTTGAAATCAAAAAATTACAGATTTACAGTTCAAGAATTTTCGCTTTCTTCTTCTGTTGTCTCTCTTCTCTGATCGCCCTTTTTTCTTCTTTCAATTTTTCTTCTTTTCTCTCTTCATTTTTCTTTTCTTTTTGTCAAACGGAGTTTTAGAATTAAAATATGAATAAAAAAAATTGTGAAACAAAAAATTCACATTTACCTATAATAAAATAAAGAATTATTAAAAAAAAGAATTTCAAAGAATTTTGATTAAAATAACTGAGAAATACTTACAAAGCCGATTGTTATTTGTCGTTATTTGATTATTTTTAATTTCTGCTTTCTTTATTAAATTTGAATTATGATTTTTTCTATTATCTTTATTCTCTCTTTTTTTATTTTTTCTACTCGTCTTTTTTCCCTATATCTTCTCTTCTTTTCATTTTTTTCACCTTTAAAAGGAGTTTTAGAATCGAATTTGGATGAAAAGAAAAGATTTAAAATCAAAAAATTACACATTTATGATCCAAGAATTTTCTCTTCCTTGTTCTGTCGTCTCTCTTCTCATTTCTCTCTTCTCTGATCGTCGTTTTTTCTTCTTTCTATTTTTTTTCTTTTCTCTCTTCTTTTTACTT
>NW_025400984.1:10371982-10376379 GCF_015345945.1 Tribolium madens
AAAATCATTATTTCAAGATCTCCTCCTCTATTTTTTCTACTTTTTATCTTTTTTCCTCTTTTCTCTTCTCTCCTTATTTTTTTCAGCTTATTATAAAAGTAAGTGTTAGAATCGAAATTTGAATGAAAAGGAAATATTTTGATTGATGAAGATTTTAATTTTTAATTTTGATTGAAAAAACTCAGATTAAAATTTCATGTAATGAAGTTAGAAAATATCTTTAATAGATATAGAAGTCAAAAAATGACATAACTTCATTTACGATAAGAATAAAACAGTTAATAACTCATGTCAGTAATTAATTACTGTAGGTAATAATGAATTAACGAAAATAGTAGGTACCTAGTTGTGAATTACGACATGTTACGTCAATATGCCCATTAAGTAAGGTTATATTCTTCACCTTTGCATTCTTAAGTAATAAATCTGCTAGTAGTGAAAAAAAAATCTATAAAACACAGTAGAGAAAATTTCTGTAGCCTGGCATTTATTAATTCCCTCGATGCTACGCCTCTCGGCTATAAAAAATCTCTTTCCCACCTTGTGATATAACATACTATTATGTGTTTTTTGTTTTGTTACGTTTATAACTTGTCTTAAAGTTCGTACTTATGAGAAAAAACATTCATAAAAAATGATAATTTTACAGGTTTTTCACAATTTGGTCCATTCTCCCGGACTTACCCTAACACAAATCGGACTAATTTCGTAATAAAATAAATTTCACTTTTTCTCACATTGCACAAAATGTGTTTTAGAAATGCAAAAATCCAAAAAATTCTAATTGTATTTTTGAAATGCCTTAAAATCCCAAAATAGTTTGAGTTTTCGGCTGGAAACGCTCAAAAATCGAGCAGAAAAACCGCGTCTGTAAATAGCGTCGCCGTCGCGACGCTTAAAAAAATTCAATACGCACCTGCGAAACAGGGGCGGCTCGACCAGAAGCAGATGAAAATCGTTCTCAGATGATACCTCCCGGTCTCTGTGATGGACCGCACATTTAAAGCTCCTCGATCTCTTACCGGTCATCTGCAACAAAAAAAAACACGATCAAAAATTAAAAACAGTACGCGATCGCGCACATTTAATAATAATCTAGTCGGCCGTGGAAGCGTGTAATAACGGTGATAAGGCCCCGCGCGTAGATTCTTATGCAAATGCAATGAAATAGTTAAATGAGAACGTGCCAGATCGTAATCGTCTTGTTGTGTGTAATTTTCATGCAGTTGGCAGTACTGGTTTTTGCGGCCGATACAATTTGCTAACCGCTCATTATCGTACTGCCAACTTAATAACGTCGACGCGCCGAAAAAAGCAAGGTTTTTTTTTTTAAGTGCAATTATCGATCGAGATATGATGAAAACAAAAGACGATCGAATTTTAAGATAGTTAGAGTAGGCTGGGGATTTTCACTCGTATTGTTTGAAAAGGAAACTGCAATTATATGCAGATTTCATGGACGACTTTTAGAGAGTTGTGGCGAATTGCAGGAAATGACAAACTGAATAGAAATCGAAAATAATTAAAAATTTTAATTTAAAAAGTTTAGAAAAAATGCGATTTTTTCACTTTTATTTTCATTTGTTGTCATCATAATTACTATTATTTTTATTATTATTAGAAAAAAAAATGGTCCGGACCGGGGATCGAACCCCAGATTTTCGAGTTTGTGCCTCATTTAAACTTTTTAACCAAGTAAGAACAGTGTTTGCTTTTCTGGAAAAAATCTAATTTTCAAAATTTTGGTTCAAAGTCTAATTCGTAAAAATTTGGCAATGTGTGCCCAACGTTATTAAAAGTCTCATTTTTTTCTTTAAACCTCCAAAACGTGTTCAACTAATTCCAATTCCAAAAAAAATCCACCGAAATTCTAGTAATCTAGAAAAATCCAGTAATTTCTGTTTAATTTCTATAATTCCAAATTAATTCCCGCAATTCTAAATTAATTTCTAATTTTCAAAAAACATTATCTCCCATAAGTTCAAAAAGAATTTCAGTAATTTCAGAGAAATTCCAGTAATTCTACACAAATTACAATATAATTCATCGTAATACTATTCTTTTCAGATTCAAATTAAATCTTGTAATTCTAACTAAATTTTCGTAATTCCAACGTAATTCAAAAAGAATTCCTATAATTCCAAATTAATTCCGCTAGTTCTAAGAAATTCAACGTAATTTCCAAAATAACTTATTTCCGATAATTCCAAAAAGAATTCCAGTAATTCTACCGAAATTGTAATAATCTACCTACCGTAATTTTATTGCTTATAATTCCAAATTAATTCCTATAGAAATACAAAAAAAATTATCTAAAAAATCCAGCAGTTCCAAACAATCCAAAGATAATTTTTTTAATAATTTCAAATTATTTCAATTAAATTCCAAAAATTTCTACAATTGATTTATTCGAAAGCACTACAATAAATATCAGTTCAAATAGGTTGGTTAAGTTTTAAATAATTGTTAAAAAGTGACCCAAAAAGTCAAGTAGGTCCATTAAAAATTTTGTTTCTGGTTTATTCGTGTTGTTGTTGCGAGGGCCCCTTTACTTTTGTGCTTTTTGAACATGTCGAAATGTACAATAAGCCGAAATCTTGACATTGAAAATAAAATTTGCAGGAAATACATCTTTGCAACCCTTGGTGGGGAAATAATTTATGTGCCCATCTCTTGAAATACCAGATATTTTATTATTTAAACGTTTTTAGCTATTTATTTTCTTTAAAAGGTAATTGATGAATGACAAAGTACTATAACATCGAAATTTTTTTGTTCTTTTGAAAAAAATCGCGAAATTGATTTTTAATGATTATTTCCTGAAAGCAAATGATTAAAAAAGCGCTCGGTTCCATACTTTTTGTTTTTCACCTTGCATATTTCCCACTTCGGGTGTAATATACTATTTTTTGCAAAATTCGTCAACAAATATAAAATCTTTAATTTTTCATGATTTTTTAGTTAGTTTTTCACGAAATACGAGACTCGACCACTGTTTTTTCTTTCAAATCTTGTCTAATTTCGTAAAAATTTCTCATGTTTTTCCCCCATTGCCGCTTTCTACTTACATAAAAGTGTTTTTTGGTGAAAAGTGTGATTGCAGTTTTGCCGTATTTCGATGCAAATTTGGAATTTCCTCGTCGTCTAGCCGAACTTTCGTTCCGGGGACAACGCCTTTGCCCTGAATACTGCCGTAATATCGATCTCTGACCACACTTATGAATAATTTCGAACCGATCAATTGCCCAACACCAGACGTGTGGGCACATAAATATGCAAAAACACGAAATATTTATAAAAAATAAATTCTCGTTGCAAAAATCTCGAAAAAATCTCTCTCATGTCGAGAGATAATCATCTTTTTCCTTAATTACTCTCAACGTTCTGGAACAATGCCCCGAAATAATTAAATAGTTTAACGTGAAAGCTCTTATCGAGCGAAATTTTCTCTCATTGTCTACGCTCCGTGCATTTAATTACGTAAGTGCGTGCAAGCCGGTAAAAATGCCTTTACGGTAAATGTTATGCATTTCTCATTATCATCAGATATGAGCACCGTGCGACCGGACTCGATATCGCAGCAAAACAACGAAGAAAAAAAATTAATAATTATGAGAACTTGTCGCAACCTAGTTTGTTGTCGTTTTCCCCACCTTTGACATTATTTATTCCTTTCATCATAATTCCTGCCCTTGACCGGCGGTCCTTTGGGCGCGTTCGCGGGTCATTGGCGCCACACGCCCCATGCTTAGCCCCCGCATATTACGGACGCCACTGCACTCCTGGTCTATTCTCGAATAGGAGACCCCCAACGGTGCACTGACTCCGACGATCAGCTGATCTTAGGTGCGACCGAAATACGACCAAAGGCTATTTTCGCGCAGACGGAATTGGAGGCTTTTTAGTGCGGCGACTAGACGATTTTTCAGCGGTTTACCAATGCATAAATTAAAGCGAACGACTCGACAACTACAATGTAAGCACTCAAAACTCGAAAATTCTCATCAAAGTCGCCCATGACTTTGATATTAAGTTGGCAACATTGATTTTTGACATCGACAACACTGACTAACTGTCTTCTGATCGGAGTGGTCCTTGGTTTTGAGATTAAGTTGGCAACATTGATTTTTGACATTTATAGTAAACCATGACATCTTAATTTGGTAACACTGACAATGTAAGTACTCAAAACTCGAAAATTCTCATCGAAGTCGCCCATGACTTTGATATTAAGTTGGCAACATTGATTTTTGACATCTAGTAAACCATGACATCTTAATTTGGTAACACTGACAATGTAAGCACTCAAAACTCGAAAATTCTCATCAAAGTCGCCCATGACTTTGATATTAAGTTGACAACATTGATTTTTCACATCTATAGTAAACCATAACATC
>NW_025400984.1:10377834-10387989 GCF_015345945.1 Tribolium madens
TGATTTTTGACATCGACAACACTGACTAACTGTCTTCTGATCGGAGTGGCCCATGGTTTTGATATTAAGTTGGCAACATTGATTTTTGACATCTAGTAAACCATGACATCTTAATTTGGTAACACTGACTAACTGTCTTCTGATCAAAGTGGCCTATTTCTTTGAAGTTAAGTTGACAAATGTCACAGTTTTGTAATCAATTCTGATCAAAGTGGCCTATGAGTTTGAAATTAAGTTGGTAACATTGAATTGACCAGACGTAGAAGTTAAGTATGATTGTGCTTTTTGTCATGTAGTAGGCCATGTCATCTTAATTTGGCAACACTCACTGTCAAATACAAACACCACTGTTTTATTAGTCAATTTTGATCAGAAATTCAGTTGGTAACAGTCATAAATGACTGTCAAATACAAACGTTATAATTTTATAGTCAATTGTTATACATTTTCGAGGTTGAAGGTTTTCCCTTCACCAGAATCAATCTAACATCACTAATGATTCAGTGTTGCCAACTGAATTTGTCACAAGCCACTTTGACCAATGTGCAATTTTAATTCAGAAAAAAAATGTGGAAAAATTATTTTTAATATTTTTATAAAAAAAAAACAAAATTTGAAAAAACAACAATTTTCTTCAGTTTTCAAAGATACCTATACAGGGTGCGCCAGAACTCGCGCCCCAGAGAAAATTCTCAAGTAAGATAAGATACCAGGAACATGAAAAAAATGTTTAAAAAATTCTATCTGTCAAAAAATTTTGACATTTATTTTTTGACATTTGACATTTTTTTTATATCTATTTAAGGATACTGATGATCTTGTATATGTTTTTTTACAATTATTTAGTAAAGGGACAAAAATTTTGCCTATAAATTAACATTTTTTCCATGTTCCTGATATCTTACCTTATATGGTATTTTTCTCTGGGGCGCGAGTTCTGGCGCACCTGTATACAGGGTGATCAACAAAAACTATTTGAATTAGCAACATAATAAAAAGCATTGCTAATTGTTTTTTATTTTTAATATTGGCAACAGTGCAACTGGATACTGCTTGACAGATACTTGACGTAACAGGTTTGTAGGTTATGATTTTATACTAATTTAAGTTAAAAATTGAAGTGTCAAATAGTTCTGTGAGTGTCAAACTGTCAACAAAGGAAAGTTACTGTAGTTGTACCAATTAAAAATAAAATTCAGTAATGCCAACTCAAACTCAAACCTTGATAAAAATATGACACAGAAGAACTCTCCTAGAGTGAATTTTTTCTTTGTGACGAAAACTTTGCTCTTTTGAATTCTCGTTGCATTACTGTATTATAGACCAAACCCCTTGAAACTGAGTTGGCAACCTTGAATAATGTAGAGATTTGCCAATTTATACCTAAGTCAATGTTGCCAACTTTGTTTTAAAGTCAAAGGCCACTTTGCAATTTCGATAACTTGGCAACAGCAAATGAGAAAAATGTTAGTGCGTATTCTAAACCTCTATTTAATATTTTAGTTGTGAAATTTCCTGTAGAAAAGCGTGAAATTCGCATCGATTTATGTACAGTTGTGTGCCCAATCGTTCTAAACAAATGCCTATCAGAGCGCACCAAATCAAAGTAGGCCGATTATCGCGCTCTATTTGTCTACTCTCCTCTCTGTCGTGCATGTAGGAAGGTAGGTATATCCCGTGGGCCCTTTACTGGGCCGTGCCCGTGTGCTGCGTTAGTTACGACCTGGGTAGCGTGTCCGTGGGCGCGCCTTCGGAGAGGTGGTGCCCACGCGTCATCGCTACGTTCCCACGACACCACCAGAGGAGACTCACCTTGCGGATTTGCACCGGAGGTTAATGTCATCGTCGGACAGACGACGCGTCCAAAAATGGAAACGAGACACGACGACAGGGCTTAGGGGCGCCATAGCCCGGCTTTCGTGCTCCTCAATACGGACCTGGATAAGGGGTCTCACAAACGAACGGTGTGGAAATTTTATAATTACATAAATTGGTTTATTAAAAATAATTAGGGAATTTCTTGGGTAACAGTTTGCGTAATTGATTTGCTTTTAAAACTACACGAAATACTACCCCCACAATCGATAAATTACCCAATTAATCCAGTTAGCATTTGCGAAACGTCACATTTTGTATTTGACAGTCAATGTTGCCAAATTAAGATTTTTTGATAATCATCACAATTGCGGTCACTTCTGTCGTTATTTTTTAGTGTTGCCAACTTAATTTTGAAGGCATAAGCCATTTTGATCACTCATCGGAAATGAATGACAATAAAATTGTGATTGTAAGTGACAATCATTGTTACCAAATTAAGATTTCTTGGCCTACTTGAATAATAATCATAATCATTTATTGTGGTCACTTCTGTCTATAGTTTAACTTAATTATTTCCAAGTCACAAGCCACTTTGATCACTCATCTATTTTTGTTTTGAATAAAATGGGGAAAGAATGATAATTGACTATAAAATTGTGACGTTTGTATTTGACAATCAATCTTGCCAAATTAAGATTTCTTGGCCAACTTGATAATAATCACAATCATTTATTGCGGTAATTTCTGTTTATAGTTTTCAGTGTTGCCAACTTAATTATTTTGAAGTCACAAGCCACTTTGATCACTCATCTATTTTTTTTTGTATAAAATGGGGGAAATGAATGACAATTGACGATAAAATTGTGACGTTTGTGTTTGACAATCAATGTTGCCAAATTAAGATTTCTTGGTCGAATTGATAATAATCACAATCATTTGCGGTCACTTCTGTCGTTATTTTTTAGTGTTACCAACTTAATTTTGAAGTCACAAGCCACTTTGATCGCAATCATCGTTTTTTTTTATAAAAGGGGAGACTATTGCTCAGAAATGAATGACAATTGACTATAAAATTGTGACGTTTATATTTGACAAACAATTAAGATTTTTTGGCCTACTTGATAATAATCATAATCATTTATTGTTGTCATTTCTGTCTATAGTTTTCAGTGTTGCCAACTTAATTAATTCGAAGTCACAAGCCACTTTGATCATTCATCTATGTTTTTTTTTTGTATAAAATGGGGGAAATGAATGACAATTGACGATAAAATTTGTGACGTTTGTGTTTGACAATCAATGTTGCCAAATTAAGAATTCTTGGTCGAATTGATAATAATCACAATCATTTGCGGTCACTTCTGTCGTTATTTTTTAGTGTTACCAACTTAATTTTGAAGTCACAAGCCAATTTGATCACTCATCTTTTTTATTATAAAAAAGGGGAGACAATTGCTCAGAAATGAATGACAATTGTTAATGTTGCCAAATTAACACTTCTTGGCCTACTTGATAGTAATCACAATCATTTGCGGTCACTTCTGTCTATAGTTTTCAGTGTTGCCACCTTAATTATTTTGAAGTCACAAGCCACTTTGATCAATCATCCACTTATTTTTTTTCTATAAAATGGGGGAAATAAATGACAATTAACGATAAAATTGTGACGTTTGTATTTGACAATCAATGTTGCCAAATTAACATTTCTTGGCGTACTATTAGTCACAATCAAGCGGTCACTTGTGTCATTTTTCAATAGTGCCAACTTAATTTCGCAATCATAGGCCACTTTGGTCAGTTTTTTTCATATAGAAAAGAGTGTTTTGAAGCTTTTGAAGAGATTTGTATTGATTAGAAACGGTTAATTTTTGCTAATTTGGGCTTTCAAGTCTTCGACCCTTTCCACTTATCTCATTATGGGCAATTTTCGTCCCGAACTTTGCATTTGGTATAATTTTCGCGTGCTATGTCTCGGCACACTTTGAGACGCCCCAAACACGCAACCTTTCTTATCGATCGTTTTGAAATTCTCGCAAAAAGAGAGCCCCAACCTTGGCGCCACCGACGACGACCTTTCCCCCTATCGAATTACGCGACCGTTAACCGTAACGTAACGTAACGCATGAATCATAGCCGTCTAGATGTCATCATCATGATCGACCAGACAGGTTCCCACAAGTCGGCGACGTTTTCGAAGAAGGCTATGACGAAACGGAATTCCCAATAAAACAAATGACGAACATTTCCGTAATTTAATAGCCTCGACATCCGGGATTATCGATTGGTTTTATTTAACATCACGTCGGTTTTTTTTAAAACAATTTTAAGTGAAAAACACGAGACGTACCCATTTTTTGTCCCTCGTTGATAATTAATCCACAGCGAAACAAAAAACAACAAAACAAAACAAAGTCGGCTTGATTCAAACAAACGAACGACGCATACCATAGCCTACTGAGACCGCCGGTGCACTGACAATTCCTCCTGTCTTCGTCGATTATATCGCCCCCCTCCGATCTAATTCCGGTCACTGTCACAACAAACCTTCGCGATTGTAATCCTAAAAGTGTCACGGGTCGATTGTGGGTTTGCCGCTCGTGTCAAAATGGGTCTTGGAGTTGGGCCAATCACGTGGCGATTTGAACGGGAGTAGGGATTGGGGGGCGGGGTCGCTCTTTGATTTGTTCATTGGTTTTAATCAATCTGTATCGAAATTTGTGTTTTTTGCGGATGTCCGGCGTTAGTGTTTTGTTTAATTTTTTTCTTTTTTCACCAAGGGTGATGTGATTAGGAGTAACGATGCCGTTATTTTACGGGTCTAGGGTGGGCATGAAGCGTGACTTTGTTACGGGAGAGGAAATTTTAGAACAGAACTTTTGTAATAAAAGACGAAATCGATTATTTGACTTGAAACCCAAATAAATTTTTGACAAAAAAATTGGCTTTTTATTCATTTGGAAATTTCATGATATTATTAAATGTATATTATTAAATGTAATTCACATTAACGTGTGTTTTTTTGATAATTTGGAAAATCTATAGGTACATAAAAAATCTATTCCCCATAATATTATATTGTGATAAGGCACAGGGAGCATGAAAAAACATTTAAAAAACTCTATTTCTAAAAGTTTTGTATTTTTTTGACATTTGACTCGTTATTATACCGGCGATATTTCAACATGTTTTTTCAGGTTTGAAAGCCATAAGAATTGTTGCAATTCAAAATTATTATAGATGGAATTTTCTTCGCAAATTTTGAGACACCCTGTATATAAAAAATGAAAAACCAAGCCTTTTTACGTGTTCAGCAAGAGAAACTAAATGTTGTGAAACGTTAATTTTTTTTCTAGTTTATTAGAAAAAAAAAACACTTCTCATTCTAAGATAAAATTTTGGTCACTTCATTTTCTACATTATTTTAATACCTATTTAACAGTCCGTAATTAATAATTTATAATAATTTAAGGGTCGATTTTAATTCGAGATTAATTCGACATTTCGTATAAAGTAAATGACAACTGAATTCGAATTAATTTTAATTTAATTTTAATTCGCTTTCGATAAATTAGCCCTCAATAGGTATTTTAATTTGAGCATTTCCTACCTACCTAATTGCTTAATTAAACTCACAATACTATAATACATATTTGAAACAATTCTAAGGATTGTGTCAAATATTTTTTTTCATTTTTACCAAATATTTTACAAAATTTAAAAAAAAAACGTCAATTTTTTAGTCGCTGCTTATGAAAAGTTATCTTTTTTATTGATTAAAAGAAAACTTGTTGTTTTTTTGTGCACATATTCTTTTTCTTAATTAATTAAATAGATTTTCCTTCAAAAACTGTTATTACAGACATTTATTTTGAGCACGAGCAAAATTACAAAAAAATCTTTAGATTAGTCATTTTTTGGTTCTCTCATTTTTCTTCTTACAAAAGCCGCAACAGGAATTAAATTTTTACTAAATGTAATGTTAATTTCAGAAAATTAAAAATGGAAAAGGAATAGTTGAAATTGTAGGGTAAATCCGGGTGAAATGGACTTTGGGACTTGGAAAAAATGAAAAAAAAAATAAATAAAGATCTCAAGAAAATAGAGATGAGCCAAGCTACGACATCATTTATCATAACAAAATCAACATTTTGAAGTTAGTGAATTTATTTAAAAATATATATATTTTTTATTTTGTTACTTTTATAAGTTGTGTTATGAGAAAAAAACATTCGTGGTTTTAAATGAAATAAATTGAATTTTACAGTACATGTTTTTCAAAATGTGGTCATCTCTCCCGGAGTTACCCTATATAAAATTTTTGAAATAAAGCAAAATTTTTTGCAATGTCAGGAAGCATATTGATAGTACCAACCACACAATTTTTTTTATTTGAGAAGCGTTCAATTTAGAAACTTTTTTAGATTAGTCATTTTTTGCTTGTTATTTTTCTTCTTACAAGAAAACGCAACAGAGATTAAATTTTCATATAATTTAATGTTAATTTCAGAAAACTAAATGAAAGAGGAATATGTAGTCGAAACTGTAGGGTAAATACGGGAGGAATGGACTTTTGAACTAGGAAATAATGCAAAAAAATACAAAAAAGAATAAATGCAGAATATAAAGATGAGCGAAGCTACTACATCATATTATATCTAAATGTTGTTTTTTATTTTGTTACTTTTATAAGTTGTGTTATGAGAAAAAACATTCGTGGTTTTGAATGAAATAAATTGAATTTTACAGTATATGTTTTTGAAAACGTGGTCATCTCTCCCAGACTTACCCTATGTAATTTTTTTGAAATAAAACAAAATTTTTTGCAATGATATTATCAAATGTCAGGAAGCATATTGATAGTATCTACCGCATTTCGAATATTTTTTTAGATTAGTCATTTTTTTGCTTTTATTATTTTTCTTCTTACAAAAAAACGCAACAGGGATTAAATTTTCATTAAATTTAGTGTTAATTTCAGAAAATTAAATGCGGGAGAAATAGATTTTGAAACTTGAAAAAAATAATAAATGCAGAATATCAAGAAAATAGAGATGAGCGCAGTTACGACATTATTTATCAAATCAAAATCAACATTTTTGAAGTTAGTGAATTTATTTTAAAATAAAGTGTATTTTATTTTATTACTTTTATGTTATGAGAAAAAACATTCGTGGTTTTAATTGAAATAAATTGAATTTTACACTATATGTTTTTTAAAATGTGGTCATCTCTCCCGGACTTACCCTATATATTTTTTTTTAAATAACGCAAATTTTCTTGCAATGAAATTATTAGATGTCATTTGTATTTGAAAAGCGTTCAATTTAAAAAAAATCCATTTCCGGCCATTGCTTTCTCCCACGTTTCCTCCATTAGGTAAACCATTCCAATAAGCCATCATCTTATAGAAAGTTAATGTTTTCCAAACACAGCAACACAATAGAATTCCCTCGTCCGAATTGTAAAAATCCGCAAACTGTCTAGAAAGCACGTCTGGTCGCATTGACACCCATATTCGAAACGTGCCCCAATGTTATTTTTCCATTACCTCCCCTAACAAAAAACCAGCCGATTTTACAACACTTCGCCGTCCCGCATACTAATTTCCGCTTTTGATAAATTTTTCAGGATTATAAAAGACATCAGACGCCTGAAAATTCCTTCCCACCGATTGAGCCGTCATCGAAGCATAATTCAGTCTGGATTTCAGTGGTTGTTATGGTTTTTTGCTTGGGCTTGGTCAAAGAGAACACACACACACAGCCGCCCACGATAAATGATTATTTTATATATTCATTGTCTGAGTCATGTGGTGCCGGTCGCCGTGAGAACGTAGACACCATTCGGATGGTTTTTGTTTGTTTTTTTCACGAGCATCTAGATTTTTTTTTGATTTCGGATCGGTATCGGCGCTTTTCGGTTTGTTTTGATTTAGATTAAGGGGTGACGGTGGTAGGTAAATGGGGAGTCAAGGGTGGCTCTGACGCTGAGAAATGAGAGGAGTCGGGCGCGCAGTAGGCTTGTGTCAAGAAATTTTTAACAAAATACTGCTAATATGGGGAATTTTTGACCCTAAAGGGTGATCAAAGAGTATGGAACTCAGCGTTTTTTTTTTATTAAACTAAGTGCTTTTTATTATTTTATTTTTTTAGCATTTTTATAGTGTAGGTACTTTATCATTCATTAATTAGTTTTTTTCTGAAAGTATCTAAATAGTTAAGCAAAAAAACAAAAAAACATTTTGTCTCCATTTTCGGAATTCTATAACTTTAAAACTCGATATTTTGCCCTCAAATTGTGCATTTTGACAATCTGTACTGAATTTTTAATTCAGTTTTCAAAAACATCAAATTTCGTATTTAGTTTCCGGAATTTTAACTTAAATTTGAAATTCTGACTTCATGTCTGTGAATTTTGACGTAGTGTCCTGAAATACTGATTATTTGTTTGGAAATTCAGACTTTTGTTTTGTTTCTAATTTTGGAATATTTTTAGAACTGAAAATTCAGAAAATCTGTGAACTTTGATATTCTTTCTTGAAATTCCGAGTATTATTTTGAAAATTCAGTCTTTAAAATCATCAAATTTCCTGTTTATTTTCCAGAATTCCAATTTTAAGGCTCGAAATTCTGACTTCAAACCTGTGAATTTTGATGTAGTGTCCTGAAATTCTGATTTTTTAAAATTCGTTTTGAGAAACATCAAATTTCGTGTTTATTTTTCGGAATTATAACTTTAAAACTCGAATTTTGATGTTTTATCCTAAAATTTTCAAATTTTTTTTTGGAAATTCAGTCTTAAAAAAGATTAAATTTTGGCTTTTATTTTCGGAATTTTTACTTAAAACTTGATATTCTGATTTCAAATCTGTAAATTCTGACAATTGTTTCAAAAAGTCAGTKTTAAAACATTAAATTCTGACTTTAAAATTCGAAATCAAATTTGTGAATTTTGACGTTTTGTCCTGAAATTTCGGCTTTCATTTTCGGAATTCTAATTTTAAAACTCGCAATTCTGACTTCAAATCTGTAAATCTTGTTTTCTTTCCTTTAGAACTGAAAATGTGTACATTTTGATATTCTGCCTTGAAATTCCGAGTATTTTTTTGAAAATTCAGTCTTTAAAATCATGAAAATTTGTCTTTCATTTCCGAAATTCTGACCTTGAATTGTGCATTCTGAAATTGTGTACTGAAATTCGGACTATTTTTGAAATTTCAGTCTTTAAAAACATCAAATTTCGTATATAATTTCCGGAACTTTAGAACTCTAAACTCTGAAAATCTGTGAATTTTGTGCATTCTGTACTGAAATTCTGTTTTTTTAAATGCAGTTTTTTAATATCAAATTTCGTCTTTCATTTTCGGAATTCTAACTTTAAAACTCCAAATTCTGACTTCATCTGTTAATTTTGACGTAGTGTCCAGAAATTCTGATTATTTTTGTGGAAATTCAGTCTTTTGTTTTGTTTCCATTTTTGGAATTTTAACATTAGAACTGAAAATTCTGAAAATCTGTGAACTTTGATTTTCTGTTTCGAAATTCCAAGTATTTTTTTGAAAATTCAGTCTTTAAAATCATCAAATTTCGTGTTTATTTTTCGGAATTCTAACTAAAACTTGAATTTCCCATTTTCACGTTCTGTCCTGAAATTCTAAATATTTTTTTCGAAAATTAAATTTTTAAAATCATCCGATTTCTAGAATTCTAATTCTAAAACACGGAATTCTGACTTCAAACCTGTGAATTTTGACGTAGTGTCCTGAAATTATGTTTTTTTTTTAATTCGTCTTGAGAAACATCAAATTTTGTGTTTATTTTTCGGAATTCTAACTTCAAAACTCGAAATCAATTTGTGAATTTTTCTTTATTCTATTGGAAATTCAGTCTTTAAAAAGATTAAATTGCGGCTTTCATTTTCGGAATTCTGACTACTTTTTGCACAAAYCAACTTTTCAGCATAATAGGTTTAAGAATAACATTGGAAATATTTTTTCAGCGAATTAATATACATTAATTAATATTTATTATAAGGAATACTTGAAAATATCTGAAAAAAATTACATGCACAGAAAAAACACAGTGATTTATTAGTCTGAAATTTAGACCTCTAATTATGCATTCTGAAATTCTGACAATTTTTGGAAATTCAGTCTTTCGTTTGAACTCTAAACTCTGAATTCTGAATATTTTTTTGAAAATTCAGTTTTTAAAATCACCAAATTTCCTGATTATTTTTCGGAATTCTAACTTTAAAACTCGATATTCTGACCTCAAATTGTGCATTTTAACAATCTGTACTGAAATTTTGACTATTTTTTAATTCAGTTTTCAAAAA
>NW_025400984.1:10388613-10393387 GCF_015345945.1 Tribolium madens
TGACCTCAAATTGTGCATTCTGAAATTCTGACAATTTTTGGAAATTCAGTCTTTCGTTTGAACTCTAAACTCTGAATCTGAATTCTGAATATTTTWTTGAAAATTCAGTTTTTAAAATCATCAAATTTCCTCATTATTTTTCGGAATTCTAACTTTGAAACTCGAATTTCCCATTTTTGCGTTCTGTCTGAAACTCTACTTTGCAACTCAATGTGGTACCATCATAACTGCATTGGTACTTGTAATTAATTTATGTTTATTGCATTAGCCAATTGTCCTAATTAATTGTGGTTCTGTAGGTGACATATTTTTTATTACTTAGTACGGTACCTTTATATTTTCGAGTACCAAACCAGGAAAGTATAGTTGTAGAGATAAAAATATCATTTTTTGGTACCATATCCTTTAGGTGTGAGAAGGAGAGAAAATGTAAATTCCTTTCTGCGTCCTATCTAAACGTCTTAATTTTGTGACACCACTTATAAACTAGTATTGTCTTATCGTCGATCCGAGGCGCTTTCGTGAACCGAACCAGTCAATTATTTCTTAAACTGTGACAACTTTAATCTAATTAAGGTTAGTTCGGCCACCAACCGTAAAAGATAAAAAGTCCCTGATAGGAAAAGAATCTCGCATTATCCAGGGTTGCATTCGACGTATTTTCGCCCCTATTGAAAATTAGAGCACGTGGCAGATGGTAACGGTATCAAATGTCCTCTATAAACACCTGGAGGGGTGGAAACAAAGCACCACCCGCCACATGTCATCGATGATAGGTGGTGATGATGACATTCTTGTGCGTGCGTTCGAAGAAGCGCTTCCTTGACAAAATCCACGAAATATTTTACCGATTCTAGTCACATGGGGATATGCGTCATGGGCAGTGTTGCCAGGTCTAGGGAAATTTCACCAGATCTGGGGTACTTGTTTAAATTTAACTTCAATTTACATTTTTAAAATTTGAGCATTTCTATTTGAGACATTTTTAAACGTTTTTTTGCAAATCTAGATATTGTTTAAACCGGTATTTCTAGACATTTCCTTAGTCTCCCCCACTATCTTTTGTAGGTACGATTGACATTTTTTTAAATCTAAGCATTTTTTAAAGAAATTTTTAATTGTTTTTTGCAAGTCTAGAAATTTTTTAAGCCGGTTTTTCTTGACACAATCTTAGTTTCCCCAACTGTCTTTTGTAACACGATATTTTGGAAATTCTCAATTAACTTTTTTAAAATTTGAGCATTTTTATTTAATAAATTTTTAAACCTTTTTTCCAAATCTAGCTATTGTTTAAACCGGTATTTCTAAACATTTCCTTAGTCTCCCTCAATGTCTTTTGCAATACGATGTTTTAAAAAAGTTACGATTGACATTTTTTAAATTTAAGCATTTTTTAAGAAATTTTTTTTTTTTTTTGTGAGTCTAGAAATGTTTTAATGCAGTACATTTGACACTTTCTTAGTCTCCCCAACTGTCTTTTGTAGCACGATGTTTCGAAAAACCTTTATTGTCACTTTACTAAATAAAAATGAAACTCTTAATCAAATCCGACAGGATTTGACCACATTGGCTAGTTTCTAAAAATTCTAATTTCTGATGATTTTTTAGAAACGTGACTGTAGTTACAGCAGAAGATTAATGTATTTTGTGACCAAAATTTTCCATTTTTTTTGTTTTGATAAAATTTCTTGAATTTTGTGTTTTGTATGGAAAAAATCATTGTTGTGGAAGAGTGTGTCAAATTTAATAAGTTTTTGAGTAAAACGTGTTCTAAACTTCTCAAAATAAGCAAAACTTAGTTAATTTTCTACTTTGTTTGGCAAAATCTGTAAAATTTTGAGCATTTTTTCTTGAAAAACACTCTTAAACTTATATAAAATAACAAATTTTTGACCGATTTAGTTTTAAAAAAAAAAGACACTTGAATATTTGAAAACAAACAAAAAAAAACATTCATTTCCAAATTTTGTGATTTTTTCGTTGACTAACTGTCCTGAAGTTATAGAAAATAACGTTTTATCGAACTTATTTTGCAATTTTCTACTTTGTTTTAACAAACTTTTTCAAATGAAACTTATAAAAATGTCCTACTTTTAGTTTTGTCGTTTTTTGAAAGTCGCATAACGTTCTTTCGAACTTATTTTGCAATTTTCTACTTTGTTTTAACAAACTTTCTCAAATTCTTGATTTTTTTCCGTAATAAATGCTCTGGAATCATAAAAAACAACGCATTTTTTTTGTTTTGATAAAATTTCTTGAATTTTGTGGTTTGTATGGAAAAAATCATAAAAACAAAATAAAACAAATTTTGAGGTCTAATTTTAAAATTTCTACTTGGTTTTGGAAGAGTGTTTCAAATTTAATAAGTTTTTGAGTAAAAAGTGTTGTAAACTTCTCAAAATAAGCAAAATTTAGTTAATTTTCTACTCTTTTTGGCAAAACCTGTAAAATTTTGAGCATTTTTTGTTGAAACTCTTATTAAAATTAACAAATTTTTGACATATTTAGTTTTTCGAAAAAAAAACACTTGAGTTTTTGAAAACAAACAAAAAAACATTCATTTCCAAATTTTGTGAATTTTTCGTTGACTAACAGTCCTGAAGTTATAGGAATTAACGTTTTTTCGAACTTATTTTTCTACTTTGTTTTAACAAACTCTCAAATTCTTGAGTTTTTCGGTAATAAACGCTCTGGATGCGTACAGAAAACAACGCATTTTGTAATCAAAATTTTCCATTTTTTTGTATTGACAAAATTTCTTGAATTTTGTCATTTACTAGGAAAAATAATTCATAAAAACAAACAAAAACTTTGCAACTTCTGCTTTTTTTGGCTGTGTTTCAAATCTAGTTTGTTTTTCGGTGAAAAGTGCTTTAAAATTTTCAAAATATACAAAAATTTAGTCATTTTAGATATAAATTTTGCAATTTTCGACTTTGTTTTGGCAAAATCCCTACAATTTTTTGCATTTTTCGTTGTCATTGTCATCTGATTTAGCCGTCACCTGAAACATTCTGATACAACAAATTTAGAAGGATTACCACTAATTCAGTGTTGCCAATAGATTTTTTGTCACCCGGTATTTCACAAAATTTAACTAAAAACTAGCCAAAAAATTATATCAAATAGCGTTAGGTACCTATTTTTGAATTTTTTAGCACGTTTTTGAGCAGATTTGTAAAATTTATGACTCTTCGACAGTATTAAAAAAAATTAATCTTGTATTTTGGTGAAAATAGGTGTAAATCTGTTAAGTTTTCAGCTCAGATCTGGTGAATTTAATTGTTTTGAGCTGGCAACACTGTCTGAGCCATTTTTACGGTTATGGTAAATATTTGACCGGCGTTTTTTCGATCAATATTGATGGATGTTATCATGGTACCACACACCCAATTTCGCAAAAATTTTGAAATGACGTAAAATGAAACTTGTATGAATCGAGATGGCCGTTCCCATGGCCTACCTGTGATATTTATGTCGGCGGTGTTGGGTAGATGGGGTCCGATCGATAAATCACCCACAAACACCCAGACACCCAAGGCGCTACAGACGCCACAAGGCGCCGACAGCTATCCCAATAATTGATTCTCGATTGTTTGTCACCATCACAGCCAGCTGCGTTTTTAATTACTCAATGCTTGACTGCGAGAACAATGAACCCAAAAATCACACACCGGATATTCCATCACCTAGACTTCCTCTCCCGAATCCTCCAGACACGTGCCCGGGACGCGTGCTGCAGGTGCCGGATTTGCATACCGGAAACGGATGTCGCTTGTTAGATTTCAGCGCACACTATTGTCGTCGGGGATTTTCTTTTTTTAGTCTCGTGAAGGATGACGGTTTAATTACTATTCAAATCAGGACGTCGATGATTGCTTTCGAATAAGAAACGCCCTCTGCGATTTAGAATCTTACCTTAATTTATATTTATTAACACTTTTTAACCCTTCGATTAGGACCTGCCAACGTACTACCACATAATGGACCTGTCGGAATGCCGAAACGATATTTTCCCTTCTAAATTATTAGATAATTTCGAACAAAATACCGATCGTTATCTTTATTGAGGAATTTTAAACTGGAATCCGGGATAATGGCGCTTTACTAATCATACACACAGATTTATTACACGACCAAATGAGGTTAGAATTTCGTTGCCATGGCAACATTGAAATAGATAAAGACAGCAAATATGAGAATTGACAAGTTACCAACTTAATTTCAAAGTCGTAGACTACTTTGATCAAAAATTGTAAAAACAACATTGTGATCTGTGACTTTGAAATTAAGTTGGCAATATTGCTTTGAATGATTCGAGTATTTAATTTTTGGTGGTGTCCTACTTTTAGTTTTGTCGTTTGTATGGAAAAAATCATAAAAACAAACAAAAACATATTTTGAGGTCTAATTTTATCATCTCTATTTTGTTGTGGAAGAGTGTTTCAAATTTAAGTTTTTGAGTAAAAAGTGTTGTAAACTTCTCAAAATAAGCAAAATTTAGTTAATTTTCTACTCTTTTTGGCAAAATCTGTAAAATTTTGAGCATTTTTTGTTGAAAAACACTCTTAAACTTATAAAAAATAACAAATTTTTGACCTATTTAGTTTTTCAAAAAAAAAGACACTTGAATTTTTGAAAACAAACAAAAAAAAACATTCATTTCCAAATCTTGTGATTTTTTTCGTTGACTAATAACAGTCCTGACATTATAGAAAATAACGTTTTTTTGAACTCATTTTGCAATTTTCTACTTTGTTTTAACAAACTTTTT
>NW_025400984.1:10395322-10399330 GCF_015345945.1 Tribolium madens
TTTTCGTTGACTAACTGTCCTGAAGTTATAGAAAATAACGTTTTATCGAACTTATTTTGCAATTTTCTACTTTGTTTTAACAAACTTTTTCAAATTAAACTTATAAAAATGTCCTACTTTTAGTTTTGTCGTTTTTTGAAAGTCGCAGACTGTTTTGATAAAAAATTTGAAAAAAAAAAACAATAAAATTTACCTATGTTTGATAGTTTTCAAGTTATACTAACTTCCTTTGATATTGTGAGAAATTCATTAGCTACTTTAGCACAGATTATTATAGAAATAAGAAAAAAATAATAACAAAGTTATTCAAATTTAGATTAAATAAATTTTATTTTTATTTACGAAAAAAATAACACAATTGTGAAAAAAACTTGGCGTTTTTTCAGTGCGAAATATTTCCATGGCAAACAATGCGAAAACTACCATGGATAGTAATAACTTTCTTCAATTGTAAAAAAAGTCAAAATAACTTGGAAATCATTAAATTTAGGTATAGGGAATGTTGATACAGATTGATACAGAATTAAATTCTCTTTCATTTAGTGAAGAAAAAATTGGGGCCTTCCATTCGAAAAAATTCAGTTACTTAAATTTTGGAGGTTTGTTAATTATTATTCCAATTATAAATAAACGAAAGAAAAGATCTAACCTTTCTTTTTCATATGTCCAAATACCATTTCAAAATAATTAAAAATGGTAGAGTTATCGATTTTTGAAGAGGAAGATGCAAATTAAAAAAAATCAAAAAAGTCAAAATATCTCAAAAACGGTTAAATTTGAGTAATCCAAAAACGCCATAAAACTTATTTTTCTATTTAAAATAACGAAGTTGGTACCCATTTCCGGTATAACCGGAAGTGCTGCCACCTTGAAAATATTTTCATTGGGCAGAAATTTTATATAAATATCAGTGTTAGAACTCTCAGTACTTCTAATGTGGGGTTTAGTCGGAACACCCTGTATAACGACAGAAAATATGAAAATTGACAAGTCAATGTCAGTCACAAATATTATTGGAGTATTTAATTTTTTTGGGGTGTCCTCCTTTTTTTTTAATTATTATCGCCTTTGATGCAAATTGAGATTCCTCCGCGGCCATTAATCGGTTGCCCCCTTGTGCAAGATGTAAAGAATGCTAATCGATCCCGATTCTGGACGTTGCGTATATTATCATCGATCTCGCAAAGAGCGAAAATAATGATGGCAGGTGCTCGCTTCAGACAAAAACCCACTGGGGCTATAATTTCGCCTCCTCCTCCCTCGGGGGCCCCCCGAGGGCCACCTGTCGGCGGCACGCGTCCGCACCTGGACGACGAAACTGTTCATCTAGTGCCCTTGACGAAATTCGTTTGTTAACTCGGCCAACTGCGATTGTCGGCATATTTGTATTCATAACATGGGAGCGATGGGTGCAGCACGTTTGTCACTTGTTATCGGAAGATCGGCGCCCCGAAAATGGGCAACGACGACGACGACGACGCAGTATTTTACCAGCGATGGTTCTTGGTTGGTTGGTACCTACCTACCTACCTACCGACAGATGGTTAATAACAACGAAACGATATGAGCGAGATGGGACGATGATGATGGTACTGTCGCACATAAGCCGCCCTTTTATTGGATTTTGGGTGGTCAATTTGTGTGTTCTTTTTACTTTTCGGTGGTCACGTCAAATTGGGCGTTAATTATGTGATTCGGTTTTTAGTTTTGTTGTTGTTGTTGTTGCTGTAGAGAGATAGAACGACCAAAAGAGACGATGAGGTTGGAGTTTTTTCAGGTGATGGGTACCGCAACACGACAGGATCTGGTACCGGTAGTATACAAACATAATTGTTTTTTAAAGAACCATTTCATTACAGTACCATCCATCGGCGGTAGATTCTCATAAATCCAAATTGATTCTGATAATTTTAAGTAGTGCGATGTAATTTTCAGTCTTTAGGACCTCTAGAGTTGTAAAAAACGTAATGAGAATCAATGTTAAAATTGATTTTTTTTTTATTTTGGTCGATTTTTGGCACCCGGAGCGGACTTATTGTTGATAACCTCTTATATTTGGTACCGTTGAAAAAGATCAGTGCTCTACGATGAATAGTTATCGAGAAAATTTCTAATAAAGTCAAAACTATCAAAAATATAAATCCGTTTATAACTTCAAAACTATTAGGAATTTTGCAGTTTTCTTGACGCCAATCCATTCCCCAGAACATTTTACATAGGTTTACGTCAAAATATTATATCATTGACGTAAAGTCTTTTCACAATTTACAAACAAAAGAAAGTAAAAATTTGTTAAAAAAATGGTATTATTTTTCAGGGTGTTCTGTCCAAGTCGCCCCGGCTGATAACACCTAAACTTACTTCTTTTTTTCAAAAAGTAAATATTTACGTAATAATATTCATTCTTGGCTTTCTTAATTAATGTATTACATTTTTTAGCACATCCGGTGTTGCCGGAAATGCTGCCAAATTTAGCTTTTCAAATGGAACACCTATGTTTTTTTTCCTCTAAACAATAATAATTGACATGAAAAATACTGTAAACCACTATCTATTAATTTTGCGTAACACATGCAATCAAAAAACATCTTAAATCTTAGAATTTTTTGAGGAAATTGGTCGCGTAGCCTGATTTTTAGTTTTAAAGGAAAGGTTTGAATAAAAAAAATGCTTGGATACAGTTTAATTGTTGGTTTGACAAATATAATTTGTCATTTGATCATATGAAAACCCTTGTATTTTCTTCGACTGATAACAGAACATTCAGATTTCTATTTTCTTGTTCTTCACAAAGAACCACAGGTTTTTTACTTTTAAGAAGCGAACCTATTCGTTGTTTTTCAATTCGACTAAATTTCCAACTATTGGGGTAAACTCTATTTGGGTATTTTTCCATATACTGTTTTTCAGCTTCCGCTCTATTTTTATTGCACTTAAAAAACACTTCAAACTGATCTACCAATTCGTCGTAATTAATATCATCCACTATTAAAAAAAATTTTATTGACAAATTAGGCTTTGTCAAAATAAAATACAAAAATTTAAATTATTTTCTGAGTGCATTATGTAAAGTAAAATGTAATAAATAGTGGTTTACCGTATTTTTCATGCCAATTATTATTGTTTGGAGGAAAAACAACATAAGTGTTCCATTTGAAAAACTAAATTTAGTAGCATTTCCGTCTACACCGGATGTGCCAAAAAAATTTGATGCATTTACTAAGAAAACGATCAATGAATAGTATTCTTTGAAAATTTAGTTTTTGAAGAAAAAAGTAAGTTTAGGTGTTATTGTCCGGGGCGACTTGGGCCTATCACCCTGTATATTCTGTCAGTTTTTGAAAAAATTAAAAAAAAAATATTTTTCGGTTGTAACCATATACATATAACTTTCCTGGTTTGGTACTCGAAAATATAAAGGTACCGTACTAAATAATAAAAATATGTCACCTACAGAACCACAATCAATTAGGACAATTGGCTAATGCAATAAACATAAATTAATTACAAGTACCAATGCAGTTATGATGGTACCACATTGAGTTGAAAAGTAGAGTTTCAGACAGAACGCAAAAATGGGAAATTCGAGTTTCAAAGTTAGAATTCCGAAAAATAATGAGGAAATTTGATGATTTTGAAGACTGAATTTTCAAAATAATACTCGGAATTTCAAGACAGAATATCAAAATTCACAGATTTTCTGTATTTTCAGTTCCAAAAATATTCCAAAATTAGAAACAAAACAAAAGTCTGAATTTCCAAAAAAAATAATCAGTATTTCGGGATACTACGTCAAAATTCACAGATATGAAGTCAGAATTTCAAATTTAATTTAAAKTTCCGGAAACTAAATACGACATTTGAGGTTTTTGAAAATTGAATTAAAAAATTGTCAAAATTTCAGTACAGATTGTTAAAATGCACAATTTGAGGTCAGAATATCGAGTTTTAAAGTTAGAATTCCGAAAAATAATCAGGAAATTTGATGATTTTAAAAACTGAATTTTC
>NW_025400984.1:10400647-10415972 GCF_015345945.1 Tribolium madens
TCAAAATTCACAGGTTTGAAGTCAGAATTTCGAGCCTTAAAYTTGGAATTCTGGAAAATAAAATTTGATGATTTTAAAGACTGAATTTTSAAAATAATACTCGGAATTTCAAGACAGAATATGAAAATTCACAGATTTTCCGAATATTCAGTTCCAAAAATATTCCAAAATTAGAAACAAAACAAAAGTCTGAAATTCCAAAAAATAATCAGTATTTCAGGACACTACGTCAAAATTCACAGATATGAAGTCACAATTTCAAATTTAAGTTAAAATTCCGAAATTTGATGTTTTTGAAAAGTGAATAGAGTCAAAATGCAAACTTTAAACCCTTCGAAATTTTTATAAATAAAATTTTTTTAACATTTTTTCCATGTTCCTGGTATCTTACCTTATATGGCATTTTTCTCTGGGGCGTGAGTTCTGGCGCACCCTGTATTGCTTATTCCTACAGGTTTTAAGAGTAATAAATATTTTTTTGGCCCTTGGAAAATCCAAACGCCACTTTTAACCTTTACCGAAATGCAAAAAATTAACAAAAAAAAGTCTAAAACTTGTTGTCGGCGCTAATGCTAATAATTCGGATCGTTAATTCGTCTCGTGTCTGTCGAAGCGCATCGCTCTCGTATATCGTAGTAAGATAATTGAGCATTTGCACGATTATAAAGTTGCTGTTGAGGCTGATTTGAGTCTGTAAGCGGTAGGTCAAGTTGGGCACGACGAAGAGTGGCAGGTGGGAGCCCTAGTGGCCATCAGGCCGGAAAGTCTGACGACGATATCGAAAGATACGCCGCTTTATCGCATCAGCTGTGTCCTCACTCAACCACAAAAACAAATTTTATTTCCATACATACACACCGACATAATAAATTTATTAGCAACGGCACAAATATTCTACAAATCATGAAATGGACATTAAGCGAGACGAATCCGTCTTTACAAACAGACCACCTACACTGTCGACACCTTTAACAAAGCGAAAATTTTCATTTAAAAATCCCTCAGTACGCCACTGGCGGCGACCATCAAATAAATTACCGAAAAACCGACGAAATGACATGTCGTGATGGGTTATTTATTGATATGCTGCCAGCGTTTGTTCAACTTTTCAATTCTATATTTTTCATAGTCGGCCATGAATAAACCATCACGTGTCGTAGCTTCACACAGACAAAAAACAAGCCGAAACATATTTTCGGCAACACGAGCGACATATTTATCTGGAAATTATAACGGGATTTTCATACCCGAATTTCATTATACAGGGTGTACCAGCGAGGTGAAAAAGCCCATTACTGACCTTTAAATGGTGAAATTAAAAAAAAATTATAAGACATTGATAAATACTAATCTAGTCCATCGCATAAAATTATTTTCAACTATACAGCGTGTCTCAAAAATAAGTTACAATACAAACTTGTGTTTTTTTTTTTAAATAAAGCGTTTTTAGATGTGGATTTTTGTGACAATGTATTTAAGCTAAACTTTTATTGGTCGATTTTGCGACGTTTTTTTTTGACAAAAACATGCACTTTTTGAAAATTTAGTACACAAAAACTAAGAAATCTAGAAATATTATTTTTTTACTACTGCATAGAAGAAGGTACAAGCTATAAGGTTGTAACATTTTTTTACTGTGTCGCATTTGCAAAGATAAAAAAATGAAGGCGTTTGTTAAAAGTTCAATAACTTAAAAAAATTAAATTTATTGTTTTTGCATTTAAAAGATTATTAAATTGTCTTTCTAAAATTATTTACATTTAGGTGTTTATAATTAATAACTAAAAAGATATTTAACGTTAAACATAAAAAAAAAACTATTGTTTCAGTAGCCAAAAAGTGCACAGTTGCACAAGAGATGGAAGAAATATCATTTAATAATCACATTTGTGTTAAACTGAATCCATTATTCTTTATTTTTACAATAAAATAATTCGAATTTTAGTATTTATAACGACTTTTACAATCTCTGGATAAATCATAAAAGCCATAGTATCAACAATGCTCAGATATTGATAATCATTGTTGCTACAATTAATATTGAATGTTAAATATCTTTTCATTTATCAATTCTAGACATTAAAAGTTATTTTTTTTAGATAGACAATTTATCAATCTATTAGATGCAAAAATAAAAAATGGGGTGTTCCATTTAAATTTTTTAAGTTATTTAACTTTCAACAAAATTCTTAATTTGTTAATCTTTACAAATGCAAAACACTAAAAAATTGCTACAGCTTTATATTCTGTACTTTTCTCTTTGCAGAAGTAAGAAAAAATTTGTTCTAGCTGTCTTAATTTTTGTGTAATAAATTTTTAAAAAGTGCATTCGTCAAAAAAAACATCTTATTTCTAAAACTAAGCGAAATCGACTAATACAAGTTTAGCGTAAAAACATTGTTTTAAAAAGCTACATCCAAAAATGCAAAGAAACATAGAGTGTTTCATTTAAAAAAACCCAAGTTAGTATCATAGCTTATTTTTGGGACACGCTGTATGGTCGAAATTGATTTTAGGTGATGCACTAGATTAGTATCTATCAATGTCGTATTCAATTTTTTTAAATTTTACCATTAAATGGCCTTTTCCAACTCGCTAGGACACCCTGTATTAGAGCACTCGTGCACCGGTCTCGTGCATATTTTGCATAAAATCGGTCGGAATGTGTAAACACACTCGGAAGATTACCCCAACAAAAACGACTACCTCAAACTAGCCGAAAAAATAAAGACGTAAATCTTCCATTCATCGGATTGTTACACTTGTTAGCGACTAATGACACGGAATTTTTGGGTGGAAAATGTCAAAATGTCCGATGACAAAGGAGATTTTCGACCGAAATCGCATTCATGACGATTAACGACCATTAAGACCGACCGCATGGAAAATTATAATGGCATTAAGTGGCATTGTTGGATTTGTGTGTACCAAGGAACGAACAAACAATGCAAATAAGGGGGTTCCACATTCAAAATAATCTCATTTCACAACGGAATGCTATGTAGGGAGCCGAAAATACCAATGCTACCACCGATTGTGATTCTTTAAAACAATCCCATAAAATCAAAAATATACAGGGTGTCCGAAAAAGAAACATTAAAAAATTGGTAGGGCGATTCCTTGGGTCAAGATAGGAAAAAAAGTTCCTATGGACATAAGTCCGGAAATGCCTCCTAAAGAAGCTAGAGCGATAATTTCATAATTAATCTAAAAAATCACCCCCGACAACTTTTAACGTTTTTCTTAGGACACCCTGTATATCTTACTTGAAATTGTTTAGCTAGAAACGGGAACCAAAAACTGTAAACAAAAATGTCAATGTCAATAATGATGACGTCATTACTTAAAACCAATGACGTCATAAGTGTTGGAAAAATGATTCCATAAGAATATGAATTTTGTGCGTTATTTTATGTTCACCCTGTATTTTTAAACAAAAACACAATTTCACTTTCACATCCATTGTTCATATTTGTACCCAACCATGAGTAATTTATAGGGCAAGTCCGGGAATTATGGACCACACTTTAAAACACCTAACTTATAGGGTAATTCCGGGAAAGCTGAATCAAATTTTGAAAAACCATAAATGTTTTCTTCATATATAAAAATAGAAATACATTCTTTTAAATTCATAAAAAATGATGTCAATTTTTCCCGGATTTACCCTAAATCATTTTCAAAAGTATGGATTTTGACGTTTTAATAATTTGTATAAATTTTACCTACTTAACTGTGATTCACTTTTACAGGGTGTTAAACCACCGTTCAGTCGTCTTATGGAAAATACAGGGTGTTTCAAAAATCGCGCCCCAGAGAAAAATGCCAAGTAAGATAAGACACCAGGAACATGAAAAAATGTAAAAAAATCTATTGACTGAATAATTATGGAAAAAAAATGGTCAAATATCAAAATTTTTTGCCCGAACACCCTGTATCACCCAAAAAACGGTGGTACCACGCTACGGTACCACTAAATCAAGCTAACAAGCCCGTGCAAGTTTCCTGCCGTCTTAATTAAATTATCGTTTCTTGCTCCGTATTGTTTCCTTTCGTGATGAAATTTTGCATATAATTGCTCTCCAAACTTCCCGTCACCAAACACAAAAAAAAACGAAATTAATTAAAACTGAAGCAGCGAAATAAAAACTTAAATAAATTAGTTTTCCGTCCGAAATTAAAAATGACAGTTTCAATTATCCGTCCAGAAAAAGAATAATAAATCAATTTGTATAACACAAGAAAGGTATTTCCGCAACAATCACTAATGAGCAGACCACCTATATCAAGGTCACACTACCTGTCAAATTTTCCACATTGTCAAATTACGACATAACCTCAAACGCAGTCGGCGCCGACTTCTGACCAAAAGCCGGCTCTCTAATCACGCCAGAGCCGAATTGTAATTATTTGCGATGGGTCGGGGATTTGTTTGCTTTAGGACAGGGCCGAATAACAACGATTTAGCGCCTGATTGGGGCTTTTAACAAAAAAAACTCCGATCATGGTAGCTTATGGATGACAGATAAATGTCATTTTTTGACATTTCTAGTGTCATTTTGCTACGCGGCCACTTGATATTTATTCGCTATCGTTGCGATTAAATTAAATTGACTAATCAGCGCGTTCCGACTGTCTCTTTTTTCCTTCATCGTCTCGGTGTTTTGATTTTTTTGCTCTCTTGAAACCAGTTCCTGAATACCACACATCCATCGGTGCAATAATTTTCGCAATGAGCTTATCTCGCAGATAGCGAGAGTGAGTTTCAGGTAGGTAGTGGGCCCCTGATGAAGGTGCACCACCCGCGTTCGGCCTTGAAATCGTCCGTCGTCGCAATGCGAAGAATTCGCCGAGTTCATCGAGCAAGCCGCGATAAAAACAAAAGTGACATAACAAAAGTCAAATGAGACGTCATCCCTCAGGCGTACCACACCGACCGAAAATCCCCAACAATAGGGGGATTTCACTATTGTGACCGGTTATTTATTGCTTGTCACATTAACGAGGAATTTGAGAAATGTCATTAGTGTGGGCGGTCTTTCTACCAGCGTTACCAACACAATAGAATCAAAATCACTCACCACGTTGACGAAGTCTTGGAATGTAATCGCCGGTGTTGTGGCACTCCTGGCTTTCTCTAAAAGGATTTCGCGTTTTCCGGTGCTGACACGGTGGCGAAATTCCGGATCGGACATGGCTGAAATCAAGTCGGCCCAGGGGATTTCCCCGAAACCCTCCGGGTCGTACTGCCAACCCAACGCGATTAAAATCATTTCAAACGTGATTCTAGAGTATGGAAACTGCATTTTTCACCACATTGGAAAAAAGCAATTGCCATACTCATCCACTCTGTATACCTTGTCGAAAAACTGGCGCCATTGCTGCAATTAAACGTTTTGTTTGTGTTTTTTGTTGCGTGTGAAAGGGGCTTACGTCTCGTAAAAGTGTTCGTTTAAGTTCGGCTTCGTCCGATTCGCTCCCCAGATCCGTATCATAGTGATCCGGAAACGAGGCCAAAGATCCGGTGATTGTCGCTATGTGTCCGGGTTCGATCCCGGATTCGGATGATTGGGCATGAGGGAGGATCTGGGTGGTAGAGGGCGACACTCGATGAGGCCATGCCGAGTGTGACAGCATAATACCGGAAACTGCATCGACCGGTTTGCGTCTCGACTAATTTACTAAAAATCACAAATATAAAAAAAAATCCGCGCATTTTTACAACTATTATTATTACTACTATTATTATTGTTACAGGTGAGTGACCAGAATCGTTGTCGCCAACTTCCTAACACTAAAACTGAAAAAATGGACGAATTTTCCGCACAAATTCACGCACAATTAACAAAAACGCCTGAAAAATACTGAAAAAATAAAAGAAAAACACGCCGCACGTTCTGCACTCCTGCAATTTTCACTTTTCCTCCAACTCAACTCCAAATTCCCCTATCGTGAAAATTCATCCCCTCTCGGTTTCATTGATTTTAAATCAAGTCGACCGGAGAAAACTAGGGTGGTTTTGGGGGAAATTAGGGTGAAAAATTTGACGGGCGACTGGCATGAATCACGAAACGGTGCGTGTCTAGACTGATTTATCGGAAAATCGATTTTATTGTTGACAAACAAGAGAAATTTTTGATTTTTCTGTTGTTTGGGGATTTTTTGTTTGTCAAGTTTGTTGATTTATGGGCGTCAATAATTGTTTTTTAGTCGTAATTATGCAATTTTGGTTGTATTTCACTCAAATATTGCGATTAAACACAATGAGGAACAAAGAAGAGCCGCTACAAAGCGATTTGTTCTAATAATTTAGGGATTTGTTGTTGTCAAGTTTGTTGATAGTGTCAAATGACGTGAATGTCAAATTACTCAATTTTTAATTGTAATTATGCAATTTTAGCTGTAATTCGCCCAAAAATTGCGATTAAACACCATGAATATCGTCGAGGAACGCACTTATGAGATTACAAGCAAATTAGAGAAGGTGAGTGACTCGAAACCGTGATATAACCTAATCTTGTCTTTAGGAGAAATCCAACCTCACTTTACTGACAGAACGACTGAAAAAGAGCTCTCATATCACGAAAGGCATTGATACGATTTTAAATTCGTTTGAGGAGCGTCTCTCACGACTCGAGGACACTATTTTGCCTGTCTACAATGATACAGAAAATTTGCAAAAGTCACAAATTAGTATCCTTGAAACGTATCAAGAATCAATTTTGAATGTTTTTCTTTGACTCAAATTATTAGATATTGACCAAACTCTTACATTTCTCGACGATGTCATTAGCTATTACAACGTTTCAAGTGAAGTGGAGAGCGTAATTGAGAAAGGACCGGGCGAAAGTGGAATTGATTTAGACGATTATATTCACTCCTTGAATCGACTTGCAAAAGCACAAAAATACTTCGAGAAACACATCCCCCAAAGCGTAGAACTCGAAAACGTCGTAAGTCAATCATTTTTTGAGGTTAGAAAAACGCAAAAACGTTTTTTAGACCACTTTATTTCACAAAGGTAGCGACAAACTCAACTCTGAGTTTAAAACAGTTTTGGATAAGTATAACACTCCTATGCTTCCGGTCATTCTTCTCGATTTGATCAATTTCGAGAATTCCGATAACCGCGAAAAGGTCCCACCAGTTCAAATCCCCGAACATACTAAATCCTATTTGATCAAAATCGCCAACTGGTTACTTGATAACGGCCGTGATGAATATTTAACAGTTTATGGTAAAGTCCGTGGGGCTGTTTTACAACGGTCTTTGACAATGTTACGCAACCATCAGAAGAGCGTCAGTGGGGGTAGTGTCCATGGTGTTGCTAGTTCCCCAATGCTGGTAAGTTGGTACTATTGTACCAACCTGAGAAAAAATAAATTTCTAGCGCCCTAAGTTCCAAAATCGCCATGAAGCTAGTCGCAAACCGTCGACGCGCCGCCTCCACCACGCCTTCGAACGCAAAGCCAATCGAATGTTTCTAAAAGCGTCACAAACACTCGAACATTCGACGGGTTTGACACTTGGCACACGACGTGCCTCCTCCCATTTACTTGACCCCGCCTATAACGGGGAGGAGTTTGATAACGAGCAAGAATTGGAGAATTATCTAGTGTGCGTGATTGCTCTACATAAACTAATGCAAATTGAGCAGGCCTTGATTAAGGGGATTATCGCACCGAGACATCAACCACGTGTTTTCGAATTGATAGTCAGGGAGGCTATGGATACTATTGTTCAAGATGGCGAGGTTTGTGTCATGTGACTCAAACCTCAAACCTCAAACAAGGCTGACTCGATTTTTTCAGAATATAGTTTCACGTGCAAAGAAATGCATAAGTCGACATGATTTTGGCACAGTATTGGTGGTTTTTCCGATTTTGAAACAATTGCGTTCGTTGAAACCCGAGTTTGAACGAACGGTGGAAGAGTGCGATTTGAATGTCAAGTCGAAATTTGACGCCATTTTGGGGATGTTACATTCGACGGTGAGAGGTGACTTGATTGTGTCATTTCGTGTTATTTGATTGGTTGCTAGGGAGCGAAAGCACTCGAGGATTTTATCGAGAGTTTACGATCGGATTCGGTGACACAGTTGCCTAGCGACGGGACTGTACACGAACTCACAAGCAACGTGATTATGTTTTTGGAACAGTTGCTCGACTATACGGATACTATAGGTATGGTTTTGGTCCAGGATGTCAGTTATGCGAAACAATTGGACCGTTTGAAGGCCAGTGATACCAACAAAGCCCTTCTAGGCCTCTATATCAGTAACATTTGCGATTAAATTCAAGTCAAGTTGTTTTTTTTTCTCAATTTTAGAGAAGGTTTTAGTACAGTTGAATCACACTTTGATTAGTAAGAGTGAACAGTATAGTGATCCAGCCTTGAAAGCAATTTTTCGTTTAAATAACAACAATTATGTCTTAAAGTCACTACAGCGGAGCACTTTGTTGGAATTATATTTAATTTCCGAGCCGAAATGTGAGGAATATTATCACAATTCGATTCAAGAACACAAAAAAGCTTATTCGCAAAGTTGGGGTAAACTCTTGAATTATATCTGGTGTGATGACTCGCCTGTTAATCTTTTGCACGGAGATAAGCTCCGGGATAAGGACAGGGCCGTAATTAAGGAGAAATTTGCCGTGAGTTTTTTTTTTTTTTATTTTCAAACTCGAAAAGTGATTTTTTTTCCAGGGTTTTAATAAGGAAATTGAGGATATCGCCAAAGTGCAACGCGGATATTCGATTCCGGATGTTGAGCTGCGCGAGAGTATTAAAAGGGATAATAAAGAGCTGATTATTCCGAAATATAATTCGTTTTATAACATGTAAGAGATGTGAGGTGTGAAAAAATCAAGTTGAGGGTTTTTGCAGGTATGCAGGGGTTCAGTTTACGAAAAATCCGGAAAAGTACATTAAGCATAAGCCTGATGAGGTGTCGGCGGTTATTGACCGATTTTTTGATGTGGCTGCTTGAAAAAAAAAATCATTGTTATTTATGTAATCGTAAGTTGAATAAATATACAAATTTGAAAGTGTTTAAAGTTTATTGAGATCAAAGAAACTTACAAGACTAAAATATTTGTTGTTTCTTTAGTAAAAAAGTAAAAATATCTGTAAAAGTTTATCGCTACAATTGGCGATTTTTAATTGTTTTGGTGGTTTTTTATTTAATTTACGATACAGACCAATCATTATAAAAG
Source organism: Tribolium madens (assembly GCF_015345945.1). Taxonomy (NCBI): domain Eukaryota; kingdom Metazoa; phylum Arthropoda; class Insecta; order Coleoptera; family Tenebrionidae; genus Tribolium; species Tribolium madens. The sequence continues at coordinate 10,409,863 of NW_025400984.1, forward strand.
AATCAAGCTGTACAGGATCCAGAAAAGTAACAGCGGTCCAGGGTAAATGTGAAAAAAAATTAAGAAAATAAAATTGAGACGGTAAAGTAGATTCCTGTAATTTATGACGTTTCTATGAAACATAGGCGACTCGTTAACTAAACAAAAAAGTGAAATAAAAAGATATCCTCTGGAAAAATGCAAATTGTCAAATTTCAAAAATAAAATTAAGACAGTATAGTAGATTCTTGTAATTTGCATTTGCAAAAATCCAAACGATCAAAATATTAAAGTAAAATTAACACGGTAAGGTAGATTCCTGTAATTTGCTGCCAGACATGGGCGATTCCTTAAGTAAACAAAAGAGGAGGAATAAAAAATATCTACTGGGTAAATTTAGAAAAATCTGAAATGCCAAATTTTAATAATTAAATTAGGACGGTAAAGTAAATGCCTGTAATTTGAATTTGAAAAATTGAAATGATTAAAATTTTTAAAATAAAATTAAGAGCACCCTGACGTTTCTGTCTGACATTAGCGACTCGTTAAGTAAACAAAAAAGATGAAATGAAATAATCTTTGAGGGTTTCAAAATCAAAATTTAAAAATAAAATAAAGACGGTAAATTATATTCCTGTAATTTGCGCTGACGCTTTTGTCACACATGGGCGACTCGTTAAATAGACAAAAAAGTGTCTCGTTAAATAAACAAAAGCGTTGAAATAAAAAATATAAAATACCCTCTTTATGGTGAATTTGGTAAAATCCAAATAATCAAATTTTGAAAATAAATAGAACGGTAAAGTAAATTCCTGTAATTTATGACGTTTCTGTGATACATAGGCGACTCGTTAACTAATCAAAACAGTGAAATAAAAAAATAAAATACAAATTGTCAAATTTCAAAAATAAAATTTAGACGCTAAAATACATTCTTGTAATTTGCATTTAACAAACCCCAAATAATCAAAAATAAAATTAAGACGGTAAGGTAGATTCCTGTAATTTGTGCTGACGTTTCAATCAGACATAGACAACTCGTTAAATAGACAAAAGAAGTAAAATACATCTCCCTTTCTGGTCAATCCGAAAAAATAAATAGTCAAATTTTTATTTAATTTCGTTACAGACATGATTTTAAAAAACAATCAAACACTACAATTTTTTCAATTTCACGGTGACACAAGCTGTATTGGCCTCACCAACTTCGCTTCTAATTTATTCGTTTTGTGCTTCCTTGTCAATTCCACTCTTACCAACGTAAAAATTTCCAACACCATAAAACTTTCCGGCTCTTTGACAGTCTTTGGAAATTTCACAAAAATCTTCCACATCTTCTTGGCATTTTCCTCATCGGCCGACCTTCTTATTTTAATTTCCTCACTTTTCCACGTCACGTTCTCCCCAAAATTCTAACAAACAAAACATTATACAGGGTGTTTTTTGCTACAGGCTATTACTAAATAATTATAAAAAACCATATACAGGATCATCAGTATCATTAAAATGTCAAATTTGACATGTCAAATGTCAAAAGTTTTTGACATATAAAATTTTTTAAACAAATTTTTCAAAAAAAAACTTACATTGGTGTAAATCCTGACAACACTCCCCGTCTTGACCACAATAACATCAATGGACCTCTCCTTCGTATCCACAACCACAGCATCTTCAACCACCGGTTGATTCCTCTCGACAAAATGCGCTAAAAACAAGTCACAACTCGCCTCCCCAGCCCGCTTTGCGTGATATTTCTGTCTATTACACGTTTCTGCAACCGTTGCGACTTCCTCAGACACCCACATGGGTTTCTCTCTGTAATTTAAACTAGCCGCGAGCAATCTATGTACCATTATATCAGCATATCGACGTATGGGGGACGTAAAATGGGTGTAGATGGGTATACTAAGGGCATAATGACTGAAATCGAGGTCCTCCTCAAGGGCCCCGGCACAAAAATACCGCGCCCTTTTCATAGGCTTGGCCAATAAGTGGTTGAGGACGATCATACGGGCCTTTCCCCAGTAGTCTTCACTGATGTACTTGTTGAGGGAGGACTGGATGCCCCCCGAAGTGGAAATGTCGATGTGGAGGCCGAGAGTCTCGAGGTTTCTTTGAAGTTCGGTCATCATGGTCGGCTTGGGGGCCTCGTGTAATCTAAATAGGCAAATTTAAATTAAAAGTACCACGATAAAGTAGATATATATATTATTATATATATTCTTTAAAATTAAGTCGGTAAAGTAGATTTCTGTAATTTCTATGAAACGTAAATAAAAGTGAGCGGCAAAATTATGCAATAATGTTATTAAAAAACTGAAATCATTTTGTTTTGACAAAAATGCTCAAACATCAATTTACTTTTTAAAAAATACACTTTTTGGCTTTTGAGTAATGACGTCATCGACATTTTTCTTAAATAGAAACCCCTATTTTTTTAGACAACAACACCAAAATATTAATTACATAAAAATTTCGAAAAAAAAATGCAAAAAGTGGAATAATATCAAACAGTTTTAAATCAAGTTGAGAATTTTGTATTTAACAAAAAAAATGACCTGTTCGAGCATTTTTGTCAAAATAAAATATTTTCAATTTTCGAACAATCGAAAAAATCAAATTTTAAAAATTAAATTAAAACAGTAAAGTAGATTCCTGTAATTTATGACGTTTCTATGAAACATAGGCGACTCGTTAACTAAACAAAAAAGTGAAAAAAAATCCTCCGGTAAAATACAAATTGTCAAATTTTGAAAATTAAATTAAGACAGTAAAGTAGATTCTTGTAATTTGTATTTGAAAGATTCCAAATGATCAAAATCTTAAAATAAAATTAAGACGGTAAGGTAGATTCCTATAATTTGCGCTGACGTTTTTATCAGACATAAGTGACTCGTTAAATAGACAAAAGAAGTAAATTAAAAAAAACTCCCTTTGTGGTAAATCCGGAAAAATCCAAATAATCAAATTTTGGAAATTGCGCTGACTCTTCTGTCTGACATAGGCGACTCGTTAAATAAACAAAAGGGGTAAAATAAATATACTTCCTTTGTGATAAAAGACGGTAAAGTGGGTCCCGGTAATTTATTGACGTTTCTGTCAAACATGGGCGACTCGTTAAGTAAACAAAAGAAGAGGATGAATTTAGAAAAATCAAAATTGTCAAATTTTTAAAATTAAATTAAGACGGTAAAGTAGTGTCCTGTAATTTGTGTTGACGTTTCGATCAAAGACGACTCGTTAAGTAAAGAAAAAGGATGAAATAAGAAATATAAAAACACGCACTGTTGTACATTTAGAAAAATCGAAAAAATCAAATAAAAATTAAATTAAGACAGTAAAGTAGATTCCTGTAATTTATGACGTTTCTATAAAACATAGGCGACTCGTTAACTAAACAAAAAAGTGAATTAAAAAAATGTCCTCTTTATGGTAAATCTGGTAAAATACAAATTGTCAAATTTTGAAAATAAAATTAAAACGGTAAAACAGATTCTTGTAATTTGCATTTGAAAAATTCCAAATGATCAAAATTTTAAAATAGAATTAAGACGGTAAGGTAGATTGCTGTAATTTGCCTTTGTGGCAAATCCTGAAAAATCCAAATAATCAAATTCTGGGAATTGCGACATAGGCGACTCGTTAAATAAACAAAAGGGATAAAAATAAGTGGCAAAAAACGGTAAAGTGAGTCCCTGTAATTTATTGACATTTCTGTCAGACATGGACGACTCGTTAAGTAAACAAAAGAGGATGAATTTAAAAAAATCGAAATTGTCAAATTTTAAAAATTAAATTAGAACGGTAAAGTAGTTTCCTGTAAAAAAAATCACCTCAAAAAGGCCAAATCTGGATAGGCCTCATTGATCCACTTCGCCACCGTCATATTAGCCAAAAGCATAAATTCCTCGATCAATCTATGAGCCGGTTTATTCTCACAAATAAAAAATTCCTTCGGCTCACCAGTGGCTGGATCCAAAGCAAACCCAATTTTAATTTGATCGATTTTCAAAGCCCCATTTTGTCTCCGTTTCTCCCTCAAACACACGGCGATTTTTTGCAAATCATTGACTCGTTTCGTGAGATCAACGGAAGTAAACCCGTTGTGAATTTCCGGAAGTTCATCCTCAAACTTCCGGTATGGATCATCAATCATCATTTGTGCATGTTCATAGGCGAGTTGTACACACGAATTGATCACCGATCGTGTTATCCTAAAGTTGACAATGTCCCCAGTTGGTGTCAACTCCCAAAAAACACTAAAAGTGAGTTTATCCTCCCCCGGAAGTAGGGAACAATGGAGACACAACTCCACCGGAAGCATGTGATACACATTATCGACCATGTAAATCGTCGTTGCTTTATTTTTGACAATTTCATCCAATCGTGTTTTTTCGGGTAGGAAATAAGAAGCGTCGGAAATGTGAACACCGACTTCGAAATTCCCATTGGTCAACTCCTTGCACGATAATGCGTCATCTAAATCACGCGCTGTGATTGGATCAATTGTGAAAACACACTCCTTTCGCAAATCCTCGCGATTCTGTAATTCCCCCGTGGAAATTTCGCAATTTTTCGGTAAAAACTCCCTGATATCGTCGCCGAATGGTGTTGGATCGAGGCAAAACTCGCGCAAAATCGCCAAAGATTCGACTTTAAGGTCACCATTCAAGCCTAAATTTTCGGTAATTGTGCCTAGGGCATATTTAACGTCCTTCCATTCCGTTATTTTTACGATAAAAAGAATGTCTTGGTAGAGTTGGGGCTTGGTTTGGAAGCCACTAGGCCAACTTATTTTCGGTATTTTTATTTTAGGGATGCGTTTGTCGCGGGGGGTGAAGAGGGCGTACTCTTTGTTCTTCTCGAGGGGCTCCAGGAAACCAACAGCGGTCCGGGGGTGAATCTGGAAAATCAAATCAAATGGTCAAATTTGAAAATAAAATTAAGACGGTAAAGTAGGTCCCTGTAATTGGCTGACGTTTCTGTCAGACATGGGCGACTCGTTAACTAAACAAAATAGGATGAATAAAAAATATAAAAATACACTTTGGGTAAATTAAAAAAAAAACGAAATTGTTAAATTTTAAAAATTAATTTAGAATTAAAATTATTAAAATAAAATTAAGAGGGTAAGTAGAACAGTGTAATTTGCTGACGTTTGTTGAGTAAAAATCGTGCAAAACAGTTTAAAACGTCAATTTTTGGTAAAATCTTACTATAAAATGAAAACGAAAATAATGCTTTGTTCTGTTTTTATTTTTTATTTCTTAAAAGCAACAAAAAAGGTAAAAACACAAAAAAAAACCAAATTATTTTATTTTCATTAAAATCCAACAAAAAAATATTTTTATCTCAAAAACATGCTTAAACGCTTGAAAAAAAGCAAAAACAATGTAATTTTTGACCTGGAAATTTGGTAATTTTTTTACTTGTTAGGGCAAAATTTTGCAATAAACAATCCATTTCTGAGAGAAAACTTTTTTTCAACGCTTAAAAAAGGCAAAAATTGAGCGACTTTTTGGCTTTATGGAAAAAAATTTTGCTTAAAAATAAGGTAAAAAATGAGCGAAATATTCCAAATTTGAGCAGAAACTTGAGAATAATAAAATAAGTTGATACAATAAATTAAAACGACAAAAGTAATATTAATTTTGGAATTGTTTTGGTTTATTTGTTGACAAAATTTTGTCAAAAAACTGAATTTCTAGCTCATAAACGTTTTTAAACGGTCGAAAAAAGCAAATTTTCAACTTAATTTAGTGACTTTTTAACAAACATTTTGGTCTAATTTGGTGATTTTTGTATTTATTTTGACGATATATTTTCCAAAAAGTAATAAATCGTGCAAAACCATTTAAAACAACGTTAATTTCTACTTAGTTTCGTAATTTTTCTACGCATTTTAACAAAATTTTACTAAAAAAGTTTTTAACTAAAAAAATTAAAAGTCAAGAAAAACTTGATGTGTTTTTATTAAAAAAATGCATTGTTAATTTGTTTAATTGTTTTGTTTGACAGTTGTGTTTTTAATTTTTATTTCTTAAAAATAACCAAAAAAGTTAAAAATCCCCTTTTTGTATTTTCCAACGTTCATAATTTTCAAATTTTCAGCTTTTTTTTCGTCGACTTTT
>NW_025400984.1:10416282-10435544 GCF_015345945.1 Tribolium madens
AAAAAATAATAAATGATACAAAACAACGTTGATTTTTACCTAATTTCGTATTTTTTCGACGCATTTTAACAAAATCTTACTAAAAAAGTAAATTAGAAAAAATTTAAATCAAAAATCAAAATTTAAAAATAAAATTTAGACGGTAAATTAGATTCCTGTAATTTGCGCTGACGTTTCTATCAGACACAGGCGACTCGTTAAATATATTAACAAAAAAAAATAATTAATATCCCCTATCACAAACATGCACCTCGTTAAATAAACAAAAGAGGTGAAATAGTAAAATATAAAAATATTCTCTTTTTGGTGAATTTAGAAAAATCCAAATAATCAAATTTTGGGAAAAAATTACCACGATAAAATAGATTCTGTAATTTATGACGTTTCTGTGAAACATAGGCGACTCGTTAACAAAAAAAAATAAATATGGAAAATACAAATTGTCAAATTTAAAAAATAAAATTAGGACGGTAAGTTAGTTTCCTGTAATTTGCGCTAACGTTTCTATTAAACATAGGCGACTTGTTAAATAGACAAAAGAAGAAAAAAAAATACTCCCTTTGTGGTAAATCCGAAAAATCTAAATAGTCAAATTTTCAAAATAAAATTAGGTCGGTAAAGTAAATTCCCCTCGTAAGATAAACAAAAGGAGTAAAATAGAATACAATATAAATATATCCTCTTTGTAGTAAATTTGGAAAAATCCAAATAATCAAATTTTGAAAATTAAACTAGGACGATAAAGTAGATTCCTGTAATTTGCTGACGTTTCTGCCAGACATGGGCGACTCGTAAAAAGGGGTGAAAACAAAAAACTTACCCTCTTTGTGATGTGCACGACTTCCATCAGTTTTTTCTTATCTTCCGTTTCCGTTTTGAGCCTCAAAACCACTTCGTCGCCGTCGAAGGCACGATTCCGGTCCAAAACCGACGAAATCACATAATCTGACTTGGAAACATCCTCATTCCCCACATAACTCTCCTTCGCATTTTTGGGATTAATCCTGATGTATCCCTTCATCAATTCCCCTTTCTCCAGCCCGGATTCGACTTCCGCCTCGCTCAAATACTCCGGGAACAAAACCGGATCCTTCCGCTTTCTATTCTTCTTCCCGGAGCTAGATTTCCGGATTCCGTTGATTGCCAAATTTGAGATCTTCTCCAACAGGGACGGATTGGGAACACAGCTGGGGGGCCTCGAGTGAAATGTGGCGTTTTTGAGCAAGGATTGGAGGTTGATGGGGCCTTGGGACTTGTCTCTGAGCTTGTAGACAGTGGCATGGGGGCTACCGACCGGTTGAACGTGGAAATAAACTGGCAGTGGGGTCACCGGTTCGGTCTCAGGGGGCGAATCCGAGGCTTTCCTGGAGCGGTTTCGGGGCTTACGACGCGTGCGTTTTTTCTTCTTAAGCTCACTATCGGTGGTCTCTGGTGTCTTTGAAGTGCTTGGTCCCGGGGAATTTGTCATTTCGGTTAGTTTTCGGCGATGTAAAAGTGTAAAAATATTGTGAAATTTCGGTAAACGTCACATTTTTCAAGTGTCAAAAAAGTGGGGTTAGATAAGAGTCGCCCAAACAAGTTTTGAATAACAATTTATTAAATTAAAAAAATATATTTACAATTCATTGCCGCACATTGTATCACAAGCACATTAAAATCTCAGTTGTAATAATTTATTAAAACCTCAAAATCCCAAAAAATATCACAAACGTCACAATTTTCAAGTGTCAAAAAAGTGAGGTTATCTATACAAAGCGCTTAATTTAAAAATTTATTAAATTACAAAAATTTACAATTCGTTCTCGCACATTGTGTCAAAAGGACACTCCAAATTCTTGTTGTAATAATTTATAAAAGTGTCAAAGTCGCATAAGTCACTGTTTGGACAACTTTGTAAATGGACAATGTCCTCCTGGTGCATTGTCAAAACCTTTTTTTGGCCTTTACAACTATAAAAAAATAATTTAGTATTATCAATTACCTAAAAGGGTGACTTACTCAAATAAAATAAAAATTAAATTGGTGCCAAATGAGTCAATTTGGCTCACTTTCCAATTTCGGTCAGAATTTTTATCAAAATCATCGGCCAATAAATGATTTTTCTCTTTGTACAACTCTAAATGGGCCAACATTTTTAATAAAGTCCCAGAGTGAGTGAAATAAACTGTTGATTTCGGAAAACTCTCGTTCCTACAAAAATTTTAATAAAAATTAATTAAATCATAAATTATTAATACGTTTGGAAAAATTCAATCATGTTGGTCAAAGCAGGACATGCTTGTTTATACGTCAATTCGTGTCCATAGCCATCTATCCAATAGTATTTCAAATCTTCGGCATATTCCATTACCTAGTAATAATAATAGTAATAATAAATAATAATTATTTTAAAAGTACTTTAAAATCATCGGTGCTAAAAACCGAACACCAGGGTGACCTCTTCCTCTTATTCCAAGCCGTTTCAAACGCACAAGTCATATACATTGCATGAACATCACCTAAAAATCAAATTGGCTGAAAATAATTTCAAATTTCGCGCCTTACTAAAATCTAGTTCATTATCAAATCCCAGTCGCTTGTTAACGCCATCTATTGTTTTAGTCATAGTGGCGCCATTTTCAAATTTGATTCTTTCATTCAAAGCTTTCGGATTTTTACTGACTTCCTTCCTCCACTTGTTACACAATTTATAAAACTAGACACACAATTATTAAAAAAAAAAATATTTTATTTACTCACCCTCAAAACAGGATCTTTCTTCAAAGGCTCAGGAAAATTGATATCTTTAACAACATTTCGCCCGAAAAGTCCTGCAGCGAACGCCTGTGCACTTTTTTTCGTCCTTTGGGTGGCAGTAAACTTAAACTGAAAAAAATCCCCAAGTGATTCATTCCCCCAACACTGATACCAACCTTAAAGGCTGAATCGCTGTAAACACTCGTGAAAATCCCCGGAAAACGACTTTGCAACCTCTCGGCTAGAAAAACCATCTCGTCTTCACCCTCATGTGTGAGTTTTTTCTCGTCTTTGGCCTCCAATTTAGGGCTCCACCCCCGAAACAAGTCCAAATCGAAATTTTGAATCTCGCCGTTTCCCTCCGGGAAATTCTCAAGAATCCCGTCACGAATTTCCACAAGTCGCGTGTTCATCCGGTCAATTAGCTTCGCATTGGGGTTCCGGGTCCCGTGGCGCACCATAGCCCACAATTTAGTCGCCTTGCAGTCTTTGAAAAATTGTTAATTGTTACACTAAATTCGGGGATTTTCTTACCGTCATATTTTATTTCATTAGTGGTGTAATTAGCCACGATTCTGTACGGTGTTTTAGTGCCTAAATAAGTCTCATAATCGTTTAATGCTTTATTACATTTTTTGTCGCTCCTCACGACACAAAAAAACACCAAAAAAATGCACAAAACGTAATTTGGGGCGCCGAAAATTGCCATTTTATACGTGGCGAGTCTGGTGGGTCTGTCACAACGGTACTAATGGTCTCATGGGTCTTTCAAATCCATTTTATGGAGAAAATAGGTGAAAGCACCGTTATTATAACCTCAAAGATGGATGACAGCTGACAAATTGTAAACAATTTTGTTTTAGAAAAAAAACAAATAATTAAATACAGGTGCTTTAAATGAGATGGATGTCTTATGTAATACTATGTGTAATTATATGTTTAATAAAATCGTTTAGTAACATTTATTGTACATTATTGTTTAAATTATATCAATACAAATTTCGCGGTTTCTGGAATTTGCTCAAATACCTGTCACTTTTTATATACATAACCTCACTTTTTCAAATTTTGTTTTATGAACTTTTCGTTGAGAAAACACCTAAATAGAGCACCAAACTGTTTAAAACACGTTCAATTTTTCACAATTCTACATAATCTTCGAAGTGGTGTAGCTGTCAATGTCATGGAGGCGAGTCCAAGTCAGGACAACAAAACAGACTTGTCTCGCTTTAAAATGGCCCCAAAACGCAAACTCTCACGATTGCAAGTCTCCGAGACACGGAACAAGAGCACCAAGCGTGACCATATTACAATTGGGTCAAGGGAAGGCCCCCCTGAATGGGAAAAAACTCTTGCTAATATAAGAGAAATGCGTAAGAATTTTGACGCTCCTGTCGATTCTATGGGTTGTGATAAGTGTCAAGAGGAGTCGGCAAGTCCTGAAGTACTGTTTTAATCCCCGTTTCAGTTAAAATTAAATCGAGTAGGTTTTCAGATATCAGGCCCTTTTAGCCCTAATGTTGAGCAGTCAAACCAAAGACCAAATTGTATACAGTGCCATGCAAAAACTACAAAAACATGGTTGCAACCCTAACAATATTTTAGCCACCTCTGATGAGAAATTAGGAGAACTCATTTATCCAGTAGGCTTCTGGAAGGTACTATTTTCACACTAAACCACAATTATTCAATTATCACTCTAGACCAAAGTGAAATACATTAAAAAAACCACTGAAATCCTCAAAAATGACTACAATGGAGACATTCCAAAGACAGTTGAGGATTTGTGTAAACTCCCAGGTGTGGGGCCCAAAATGGCCCATTTGTGCATGAAAACGGCATGGAATGAGGTCACAGGAATTGGGGTAGACACCCACGTCCATCGAATCTCAAACAGGATTGGTTGGGTCAACACAAAAACCCCCGAAGAGACAAGAAAAAGTCTTCAAGGGTGGCTACCCAAAGACTTATGGGACGAAATCGGGCTTTTATTTGTGGGCTTTGGACAGCAAATCTGTCAACCGGTGAAGCCCCAATGTGTCACGTGCTTGAACAACACAGTGTGTCCTTTCACAAAAAAAGGCAAGAAATAATTATCACAGTCGGTAAAGTAGATTCCTGTAATTTGCGGACGTTTCTGTCACACATGGGCGACTCGTTACGTAAACAAAAGGGCAAAACATAATTATATTTCGCCACTCGTACCAAATTTTAAAAATAAAACTAAGACGGTAACGTAGATGTCTGTAATTTGTTGATGTTTCTACCAGGCATTGGCGTCTCGTTTAGTAAACAAAAGGGCAAGAAGGGTAAAAATAATTGTGTTACGCCATTGATTTCATGCGTCAAATGTCAATTTATTTTACGTTAAACTGTGTTTAATACTGTTATAATCACTTTTGACCTACGTTCTAATAAATAGAGTTATTCTTTACTACAGTTAAGTATTTTTTCGTTTAAGTCGATCACTTCTTTGCAAAATCTGTAATCCTGATAGTCGATAAAATCGGAAATGATAATATTGACACCCTTAAGCCCCGCCCTCTGTTTCCTTATCCAATCATACTTGGCCGTTTCTAGGGGCAACACACATTTGTTTACTAACGAACCTTCGGGTGAGGAAAAAACATGTGACACAATTAAATTAAATCTTAATTACTTACTGAAAATATTTTTGCAAACATACCAAATATTAGGTGTTAAAACACATTGCGAGACAAACCCTAATGAGTAATTTCGACGTTTTAAATTTTGGTTTAGGAACGAAATAAGTTTCGGTATGACTACTGTATTGGCCCAAGGAGTGGGAAAGCAGCCCCCAGGCCATAAAAAGTCTTCTCTGAGATCAGATCGATAAATTACAACGACTTGTTTCCCATTTTCGGTCATTTTGACTAAACTGAGTTGTGTTAAATCAGTCCGGGGCTGTATTTTCGCCCCGAATGTGTCCACAAGTAGCGAAATAAATTTACAATGCTCGACAGCCCCCATATTGAAAAAATGTTGACAATCTAAAATCACAACCTAAAAGAAAAATGACAATTGGGTTCGGGTAATTCCCACAACCTCGCCATAATGAGTATCTAAAAAGTTTCGAATCTCCTTTAAAACCCCATTAACGCACTCTGAATACAAATTATGGACGAAATAAAAGCCCCCACAGCCCTTTTTCGTCGCAATCCTCAAATCAAAATACCTGATTCCAGCATTCAACTGTTGGGTTACATCCACCGATTGCGTTCGCGACCATTTCACCATAATGGGGCTCAGGAGGGGCTCCAGGAATTTCAAGTATTGGATGGGGTTACGGGCATCGGGCGATATTTTCGATTTTTTTGTTATGGCAAAAGTCGTGCTGTCGTGAGAGCCTTAAAGACTGGTTTGATTTTGGCGACTTGAAAGGGGGCTCACCTGGAATTGCCAGATGAATGAGTGGAAGCTCGCGCAGGCTTTGGGGCAAGTTGGTCATCCAAAATTCCATTTCCACGACTAGAAAATTTATAATGAGGTAGACTGGACAAAACTACATAATTAAGTGCGATAACGGGGCTTTATCGGGTTTTAATAAACATTTCGAGGTTAGGTTGGTGGGGGACTGCACGAATTAGAATTCCCATTTGATATAATTTGACCCTGAGTTTGATAAAGCTTTTGTTTATTTATCGAGGCACTCGGGTGTAAAATAATAATAAATAATTTATTTGGGTATATAAATCAGCGCAAAGTACACTCAGTGGTGCAAACCTAAACAAAACAAATAAGGGTGATTGAATTTTTAAGTGTCAAAAGCGCAAAAATCAATTTTTATCCGCAATGTTGCCAACATAACCATCATAACACGCAAAAATCTCAAGATTTTATTTGAGATTTTTTGGTGGACTAAAAACAGAGATATTGAATTAATTTATGCCAGAACAATTTCTTTGGGGTTAATTCTCGTGATTTTTCTCAATTTTGTCACTTGAGTGTAAAATAATAATTTATTTGGGTATATAAATCAGCGCTAAACACACTCAGTGGTGCTAACTTAAACGAAACAAATAAGGGCGATTGAATTTTTAAGTGTCAAAAGCGCAAAAATCAATTTTTGTTCGCAATTGTGCCAACATAACACGCAAAAATCACAAGATTGGCAGTTTTTAATCAAATAAGAGCCTTTTTATCACAGTAAATAAAAAAAATGGGCGATACACATTTTTTTCTCTCTCACACTTGTTTTTAAATGTCAAGTTGTGTCGTGTAGACAGTGTTACCAATCGTCAATTTGAAAAAATTCACCAACATAATCGTTTATTAAACTATGATTTTTGGACGTTTTGGGGGATCACAATGAATAAAAAACCAAACAGTTGTTTTTATTTTATAATTATTGTTTTATTCTTGCAAATTCGGCGATAAAAGTGACAGTCTGGGCACACAAAATTTAAAATAAAAATCCCCTAAATCTCTACGCATTTTTCTCTTCCAAATGATTACATTGTGAAAAATTGTTGTTTTTTCACTGTTTGCGTCTTGTAGCACCTCGAAAAAAATGCAAGAGGAGAGCTACAAAAACTGCGCAACAACACAAAACAATTAATACCGCCATACTGTCAATGTCATTTTGAATTTTGATTTTTTTAAATGCGTCTACAGGTTAAGGAACTGGGGAAATTTTTTGTTTATTTTTTTAAAAGCTTTTGTTTTTTTATCGAGGTACTTGGGTGTAAAATAATAATTTATTTGGGTATATAAATCAGCACCAAGTACACTCAGTGGTGCCAACCACAAGGGTGATTGAATTTGTAAGTGTCAAAAGCGCAAAAATCAATTTTTGTCCGCAATTGTGCCAACATAACCATCATAACACGCAAAAATCCCAAGATTGGCAGTTTTTAATCAAATAGAGCCTTTTTATCACAGTAAATAAAAAAAATGGGCGATACACATTTTTTTCTCTCTCACACTTGTTTTTAAATGTCAAGTTGCGTTGTGTAGGCAGTTTTACCAATCGTGAATTTGAAAAATTGCACCAACACAATCGTTTATTAAATTAAACTATGATTTTTGGACGCCCTGGGGGATCACAATGAATAAAAAACCAAACAATTGTTTTTATTTTGTCATTATTGTTTTATTCTTGCAAATTCGGTGATGAAAGTGACAGTCTGGGCACACAAAATTTAAAGTAAAAATCCCCTAGATATCTACGCATTTTTCTCTTCCAAATGATTACATTGTGAAAAATTTCTGTTTTTTCACTCTTTGCGTCTTGTAGCACCTCGAAAAAAATGCAAGAAGAGAGCTACGAAAACTGCACAACAACACAAAACAATTAATACAGCCATAAATAAATAAATGTCAATGTCATTTTTGAATTTTGATTTTTTTAAATGTCTACAGGTTAAGGAACTGGGGAAATTTTTTGTTTATTTTTTTATTATAGTAAATGGATCACAGTTTAGGTAACTAAAGTCCCAACACCTACAGCGTATTGTTTTCTCAATAAGGCAAAAATATCACATAAAAATTGTAAACAAGAAAAAATATTTATCTTAAAAATATTAATGACCAATAGGGGTCAAGGCATCCCCCACCGCGCTTTTGCCCCCTCCCCCTCGCACCTTATCGTTTAAACCAATCACAAACCTGGAAAACGCCCCCTCCTCGTAATCGACAAAATCCGAGATGATGATATTGACGCCCCCAGGCCCCGGTATTTTCCCATTCAACCATTTATGTTTTTCCCCCTCAAGTGGCAAAAAACACTGCTCTTTCAACGTACCTAAAACAGCCAGTGAGCCCCATTTCCACCACCTCTCGCAACTCACTAAACAAGTGCGTGAGCACGAAACACGTCGATGGGGTCAAAATGCACTGCGAGATGTACCCCATTTGGGGGTCCCGCTGCTTCAGCGTGTCGTTGAGAAAGGCGATGAGTTCGGGGATTGAGTCGGTGTTGGCCCACGGCGTGGGGAAGCACCCCGAGGGCCACAAAAGGGGCTGTCCGAATCTTGCGGCGTCCGATCTATAGACCACAATGGCTTGGTAGCGGCACTCATTGGTCATGTATTGGAGCGAGATGTGGTCCATGTGGTCCATGTAGGGGAGGAGTTTGTGTCCGAAGACTGCGGTGAGGAGTTGCATGAAGCGCTCATGGTGGGGCTGCTCAAAGGCGTAGAAGTGTTGGCAGTCGAGGATAACGACCTGATAAGGGGGCGATAAGACATGTTATCAGACAATGTGAGGGTACCTCAAATGGGTGCGTGTCGAGGAATGCTTTGATTTCGTCCAAAATCGCCCCAACTTCCCCTGAATACAACCCATGAACGAAATAAAACTTTTCCGAGTTTTCCTTGGTGGCAATTCGCAAGTCGAAGTAGCGAATCCCGAGTTTGAGTTGTTGGGTGGCTGTGGCGGCTTGGGTCTTCGACCAGCGCTCCATGAAAGTGGTCAAAAGGGGCCCCAGGAATTTCAGTTGTTGGAGGATGGGTTCGGCGTCGGGGGAGACTTCCGAGTCTTTGGTGATGCCGTAGGTCATGCTGTCGTGCGAGCCTGACGAGTTTTTTAATTGGTTGAGTGGGGGTAAGGGGGCTCACCTGGAATTGCCAGATTTATGAGTGGAATGGTACGCAGTTTTTGGGGGAGACTTGTCATCCAATATTCCAAGTTTGAGGCCAGAGGACTTGTCTTTGACATGGTTAGGGACACTTCGTGTTGCTTCATTGTGGGGACGGGGCGAAATGAGGGGAATTATCACAGATATGGTAATTTCATTGATTCTACCTGGCCATTGTTTGGGTTTTTAAAATGGGAATGCTGATTGTTATAAGTGGCAATAGCGCGAATTTCCATTTGACATAATTACACGAAAAAACGGAAATCACACCAAATTTGATATTTGTTCACCAATATCGACGATGTAAATTATAATTAACATGTAAATCGCGGTTTTTTATTTACGTTCTAGATAAATTTGTCCAAGTGGGATTGACAGTGTCAATTCCCATTTGTTATAACTCCCAAAACTAATGCAACCACAAATACACACATGTGGGTATGTATGCCGACTATTACCAACCTTTGGGGTGTTTTTCAAACCAAAAATAACCCTACCGTGTCACCCCTCATACATCTTAGATAAAAGCATAGATTTTACAAATATAAAATGAGGTAGGTATTTTGTTTGTCCTAAGTGAGATACGAGAATGACCATCGTCAAAATCAAATTTAACTAAACTATTCGATAGAACCTTTTATTGTTACGCATACTTTTCGAGATATTCACGTTAGAAATTTCCAGATTTGAATTTCCGCGCTTCATTGCAATTTGTTAAGGTTGGTCATAGTCAGCATACATACCCACACGCGTGTATTTGTGGTTGCATCAGTTTTGGACAAATTTATCTAGAATGCAAATAAAGAAGCGCAGTTTACATGTTGATTCTAATTTACATCGTTTAAAGTATTGTCGGGGGCGCTTTTAGTGGAATAATATCAAATTTGATGTGATTTCCAGTTTCCCGTGTAATTATGTCAAGTGGGAGTTCGCGCTATTGCCAATTATAACAATTAGCATTATCATTTTAAAAACCCGAACAATGGCCAGGTAGAATCAATGAAATTACCACATCTGTTATAATTCCCCTCGTCTATTCGCCTGTTCATCTATTCATAATGAAGTTGATAAATTCTCAATAATTGATTAACTAACTACACTCAGTAAAAATCAAAATGCCAATTGAAAAATAAAATTCATTTATTAATTCAACAAATATGGCATCACTACATTACTTTGAGTCATTTAAAATCACAATTAACACTCAAACGGTGGTTTAACATAATATAGGGAATTTCGCTATTTGGGGTTGGCAGTACAGGAGAAACACCGACTTTTCAATTAGTTTTATTTCAGTCAAAAATTAGAAAATCCAAAAAAGAAAACGACAAAACTTCAAATGTGAAACGTATTACTTAACTATAATCATAAATAAGGAGAAATACATCCGGAAATCAAGCGAAAAATGTGCTTAGATAACAGTGTCCCTTAGGAAGATAAAAAATATATTTTTTACAAGTTAATAGTCTAAGGCCCATTCATTATCGGCAAGAAATGCGTCAACAACTTCCTTCATTGCGAAATTGGGAATGAGCTGATCTTGGGTGAGTTTCACTCTAGTGACAGGATCAAAATGACCAACTCTCTAAAAAAAAAAAATAAATGAATTTCCATTTGTTTAATTTAATAATTTAATCACCTGGAGATGCTCCTCTAGGTCCTTTTTATCATACGTAATCCCACTTGGCGTTATCACAGGTTCCTGTAAAATTTCAAAACTGATTTTCCCGCACAAATAATCGGGCACTTCCCGTTTCTACAAAAGCAATGATTACACAATGTGCAAATGAGCGAAAAAACCTACTCGTCGCTTCTCATCAACTTTCATAAAAAGTGCATTGAGTTCGCTTAAATGCGAGTCCTGAAAATTACTCAAACTGTCACTTGGAATTACTCAAAACCCCCCACTTACGCATTTCTCCTCAATTTCGCGTATTTTCTCCTCCTCAAGCTCGCTTTCAAGTGCTTGACTTTTCACATTCTCGATTTGTGTCTCTTTGTCCCCCTTGACCAGTTTTGTGAGATACGTCAAAAGGTCGATTTCTTGGGCGATCCGTTTCTCCTCTTGGATCGAAAAGCGCTTTTTGCGGGCGGCCCTCAACTGCGCCGCTATATCATCCCCAAAATTGAGTTTTTGTTCTTTCGCTAAATCGGATGCTGAAACGGGGGGTTGAGACTGGGGCAAAGCCGCGGTGGTGAACTCACCCCGCATGAGGTGTTTGATCGATTCGTCGTAATTCTCCGTCTCTAGCAAGGCTTGGCCTAGGAAAAAGTGCCCCTTGACTAAATTCGAGTCCATGTCCAGGGCCCTCCTGCAGTCGGTGCAGGCTTGCTCCCAACGGGCCAATTTCAAGTAGCAAAGCGCCCGGTTTGTGAAATAATGGGGGACATCGGGATTTTTAATCTAAAAATTGACATAACCTCACTTTTGGCAAAAAAGTGGGCTAAATCACGCACAATTGCCTTACTGTAACAATTGATCGCTTCCTCGTACTTCCGGAGGCTAAATAAGCGGTTTCCTTGCTCTTTCAGCTCCTTATCGGTGAGATTTGCGGTTGAATACATGTGTTTACTCATTTTCGAGTCGTGAAAAAAAAAATCAAAACCAAACAAAAAACATCATAAAAATAAAATTACGTTATCTAATCTAACAGATTAGACCAACTTTGGGTTGTTTTTTGCGTTTTAAAGTGATTTTAACGAGAATTATGCATTTTTTATCAAATGACATTTGACAGATGATTGTTATTATAGAGGGCGCCACAATAATAATAAATTGCACAAAAATACTCAATTAAGCAACAAAAAACTCATTTAATGAAATAAAACAAACTAGTTTTACGCCAAGTGTGAAATAATATTGATCCGCGACACGAAACTGACTCAAATTGAAATTTCACGTTGGACGTGTCTGAGGTCACGCAATTACGAAATACCGGGACTCGGGCCAAAACTATTTCTAAAATCAGGTTCAAACAGACAGTTCTAGAAACTGTCTTTCTGCGAAAATTGGGTCAATTCCAGTCCAAATTTGAGTTTTCGGTGTGTGAAGTTACGTCATTGACGTAGTCAAATGTCATTGTTTTAACCTCAATTCACTCGGTGAGTTTTTTTCGAATTTTGGCTCAAATTTCGCTCATTTTTGCAGATAATGCGTCTGTGTCACTATTTCCTCGTGGGTTTCCTGTTATTCCGTGCGAGTTTCGCGTCCAAGTACGAGGACGTGTACGATAATGAGTTTGCAGAGTTTGAGGATTTTGAGGCCGAGGAGGAGGTAACTGGGGGCGAGAGTGTGCCCGAGGGTGAGTTCAAGGAGTCTAGTCACGAGAGTATCACCGATGACGATCAAGACATAATAATTGACGACGATGATTCGGAATTTGAACATTTCCAAGACTTGGAGGAGTTTGAGGGGTTTGAAAACAAGGACGAAAAACCGGTGACGGAACCAAAAATCACCATAACTAAAGTCCCTATTCACTTCCGGGCAAATTGGGACAGTTACTGGCTTGAGATTTTAATGGTGGCAGGCCTGGTGGTCTATTTCATAAATTTCGTCACAGGGAAAAGCAAAAACACGAAAATTGCCAACGTTTGGCTACAAACCCATCGCCAACTCCTCGAAGACAACTTTTCGCTAGTCGGCGACGATGGGGCTTTGGAAAAGACCGAAAACGTGGGCTTCGTCAAAGAGAGCGAAAACATTTTCACTCTGTGGTGTAGTGGCAGGACTTGTTGTGAGGGAATGTTGGTAGAACTGAAACTGATCAAGGTAAGTCAATTCTCATTACTTCGAAATCCCATTAGTTCGAATTTTTGAATTTAGCGCCAAGACTTGGTGGCGATCATTTCGGGGATGATGCGCCCCACACTGGACCAACTCCATATTAAAGTCACAATGAATCGGGACGATATGGACAGTTTTGTGTTTTGCGTAGCATCGAAAAAAACCGCTTTGCATTTGTCGAAAGAAATGGCCGACTTGAGTGTGTATTGTCCCGAGCGTCGCCCCGGGGAAAAACACAATATCCCGGCCTGCTTTAACGTAATGAGTGAAATTGCCGAAGCGACTTCGGCCATGTTGGATGCGAAAGTTGTTGCCGTGTTGAATAAATACACCGAATTTGTTGATTATATACACTTTTCGGACCAGTATTCTGGACCGAAACAACAGGAGGATACGGGGGTGTTGAAATTGCCTGATAACCAAAAAGTGTTGATGTTTGGGTTTAATATGCCCTTGAAAGGTGTGGCTTTGGAGGAGGCGATGAATCAACTTAAGCCGCTCCTTGTCATGGTGTTTTACTGTATGGAAAAAGTCAAAAAGTATAGACTGTCGAGGGAAGGTAAAGTCCGTTTTTTTTTTATTTATGCATGTGGATTAATTAATAATTTGAAAGATGTACCAGATGGCTGCTATCTCGTTTCAACATTTGTAAATAGGCTTGTTGCGCTCTCGCACGTATTTGGGTAAAAAATGCAGTGTTGCCAGTCCAAAAACAATTAAATTATTTTTTTATACTGTCGAAGATTCACGTCGCAAATCTGTTCAAAAACGTGCTTCAACGCTCGAAAAATTCAAAAATTCTATTGGCAACACTGAATTAGTGGTAATTCTTTTAAATTTGTGGTATTAGAATGTTTCAGGTGACGGCTAAATCAGCAGTCAAGGTTGCCAAATTAAATTTTAAATTTGACACCAAATCATTTACAATCACCCGATATTTACGTTTTTACTTGAAAAACAGTTTAAAACACTTAATAAAGGCAAAAATAATGACTTAATTTGATTGTTTTTTGGTTTGTTTTAGCAAAATCTTGCAATTAACACCATTTTCGACCAAATTTTCTATTTTTCGTCCTATTTTTTTGACAAAATTTCACTCAAAAAGAGCTAAATCGAAAGAAATAAACGAAATAACAATCAATTTAGATTTATTTTTGTTGTGTTTAAGCATGTTTTGACAATATCCTGCAAAATAAATGAGTCTGGTTCAAAAACGAACTAAATTGAGCGAAACAAGCTAAACTAATGTCCCTAACAATCTAATTTGGTAATTTTTCAGACAATTTTAGAAAAATTTGGTGTTAAAATTTGTTTTTATCTTGAAAACGCTCTTAGTCACTCGAAAAAGACAAAAATAGAACTCTTTTTAACCTAATTTGATAATATTTCAGCTAAAAAATGTGCTAAAACACTCGAAAAAGGCAAAAATTATTTGATTTTTTCATTTAATGCGGTAATTTTTGGTTTGTTTTAAAAAAATCTTACAAAAATATAAGATTTTAGTTGGAAAACGTGTTTACAAGTTTAAAAAAAACAGTTTCCGATCAAATTTTTCGATGTTTCTGCTTATTTTTGATTACTTTTTACTGAAAACCTAGTTACATTAAGGGAAACAAAGAAAATACCATGAATTTTGATTTGTTTTTCTGATTTTGAGGCGCGTTTTGACAAGTTCTTGCAAAATAAATTGTTAGTTTTAGAGCCAATTATAGAAAAATTGTTTTCATTTCATTTTTAGTAAATTTTCTGTTTGTTCTTAAAGAATTTTTGCGTTTTTGACCAAAACACGTATTGAAACGCCCAAGAAAGAGAAAAACAATATAATTTTGGAATTAATTTGTTAATTCTTTGATTTCTTTTTGTATAATATGGCAAAAAAATGAGGCTTTAGTATAAAAACATGCTTGAGAAAGCTATAAATAACACTATTTTTGACATATTTTTATTTATTCATTTTTTTTATTTAATTTTTTCTCAAAAATCAATTACATCAATTACATTACAGGCAAACTATAATCAATTTACATTCGTTTTTGTGATTTAACACTTGATAAAGACAAAAATAATGACTTAATTTGATGTTTTTTTGGTTTGTTTTAGCAAAATCTTTCAATTAACACTATTTTCGACCATATTTTGTATTTTTTGTCCTACTTTTTTTTTGACAAAAAGAGCCAAATCGAATGAACTAGTGATGTCAATTTCAATGTAATTTGGTAATTTTTCAGTCAGTTTTAGCAAAAATTTGACTGTAGTAAAAAAAACTTTCTGAAACACTCTAAAAATGCAAAAATAACACTAGTTTTGGCCTAATTTAATAAATTTTCGGTTTGTTTTTAATGAATTTTTACAAAATAGTTCTGTTTCTGGCTAAAAACATACTAAAACGCTCAGAAATTGACAAAATAATGTATTTTGTGATCCATTTTAGCGATTTTTTTACATTGTTGATTGAAATATCATTTAGAAAAACAAAACTCTTTCTCGATTTTAGAACTTGTTTTGAGAAAATTTAGCATTTGAATTTCTAAAAAAATGTGCAAAATGCTCAAAAAAATACAATAAAAAAGTTTTTTTTTTGATTTATTTTACTCTATTAATAGTTAAAAAAATCAAATTAAAAAAATTAATTTTACTAGCATTTGGGCGCATACTCGATTTAAAAAAGCTGTTTCAAAATACATTAATTTTCTGCTGTAACTACAGTCACATCGTGTTACAAAATACAGTGGGGGAAACTAAAATTGCGTCAAGAAATACCGGCTTAAAAAATTTGTAGACTTGCAGAAAACAATTAAAAATTCCTTTAAAAAATGCTTAGATTTAAAAAATGTCAATCGTAATTTTTTTAAAACATCGTATTGCAAAAGATAGTGGGGGAGACAATGTCTTTGTAAAAAATGTCTAGACAATATCTAGATTTGCAAAAAAGCCGTTTAAAAATTTCTCAAATAGAAATGCTCAAATTTAAAAAATGTAAATTAAAGTTAAATCAGTAAGTACTTACCAATAAAAATCACCAAATCTGATGAAATTTCACCAGACCTGGCAACACTGCCAAAATGTCAAAAGCTGTCAAATGTTCTTGATTCGCACTACCCCCACCAGCAAATAAAAAAATAGACTGTAATTGTCTCCTTGATTTTTTTGCGATTTAAAAGCGTTTCCTTTTTATGTTTAGGTAAGACAAAAGCCGACAAGAACCGGCAACGTGTCGAAGAGGCGTTTTTGAAATCCACGCACCAGGCGCGAGCCGAGGCAGCGGCGGCTCGTCGGGAGGAGAGACGCCGTTTGGAGAAGGAGAAAGTCATGGCTGAGGATGACCCCGAACGTCAACGACGTTGGGAAGAAAAAGAACAAAAAAGACAAGCCAAAAAACGTGCTCCCAAAATGAAACAATTAAAAGTGAAAGCGTTGTAATTCGTTGCCAAAGTATTGTAGTTTTTTCAGGGTTGGAGTAAATAAACTTGTCAACTTTTCACTTGTTTTATTTGTAATCGATATGTACCCATTATGTTATATATTCCATTGGCTTTTTTCTATATAACTTTATTATAGGTTTTTTACTCAACAAATCATGTACAAAATCATTTTATACATGATTCTCGAATATGTTACATATACGTACATTTTTATATTTTCTATGTATATAGCAAGTATATAATGTACACTTTGGGGGGTTTCGAACGCAATTCCGCCATTTTGGTAAAAACAAAAACGCCATTTTGACGGTGGTCGCGTCGCCATGGTAACTAACAAATCTAATCAAAATATCATAATGGTACATTGAAGGTTACATTTCTAGGGCCGCCATATAAAATCGAAAATTGCAAAGTATTTATTTGTCGAATGATTGCGAAAATTGATCACACGATCAAAAAATCAATTTGATTGTTGTGCATCGTCCAACATAATATTGCTGTAAAAATCCGAATCTCCAAAAAACGTGATAAAGCAAATAGGATCAAAATACAGGCACGCTAGGTTATAATAATTTTAGCAAATATTACTTTACTTAATACGTTCACGTTGCACGTAAGGACGCAACGTAAAATTAATTATACAACACTTGATTTTTTCTTTTTTGATCAATTCCGGTTTGAGACGACAGAGGGCGCAATTTTGATTCAAGTATTCTGTTTTGATTGTGGCGCCCTCTGTCCGCCAACAACGGTTTACTGTCCCAATTGTAGTGGGCTGAGCACAATACCGCTATGTGTTTGTTTATCACTGCTTTCTTGATTTTTAATCCCATCACTACTTTCACTATTGTCACTCCGTTCGATGACAACACTTAGACAAGTCTCAAGGTCATTGGTCGTCCTTGAATTATCGACAACAGTCGTAGCGTTATCATCACTATCATTACTTGAAACACTCTGTATATCGTAGATGAGTTCAAGATTTTGTAATTCGATGACGGAGTCTTCTGGGGGAAGATTGATCTGTGGAAGGGTGATCTTGTCTTCTGTACTGGTGCTGGGTTGGGGCTGGCTGGGGGGCACAATGGAGACCTTTTTCTTGTTTTTGGTGAGGAGGGCGGTGCTGTCGACGTGATCGCGCGTTTTCGGGTATCTACGGTCATGATCGTGATGATGATTCGAGATGTGGGGGGAATACCTGGAAGTGTGGGGACAGGCGGTCTTGAGGCGGGTCTTCTTCCGGCGGCGGAGACACGTGGAAGGGCAGGCGCAGAGAAGAACGCGGATTAGGCAACAGAGGAGGCCGCAGGCGATGAGGGTGGGGCCGATGAGGCGGAGTTCGAGGGTTTTGAAGCCCTTTTCGCCGGTGCCGACGAAGAATATCACGCTGCCGATCGCTGTTGTGCCCAAGCCGACGTAGAGGAGGGCGTTGGCGGCGGCGCTTTGGTGGTAAACGCTGAAGAAGTCGTCGTCGTCGGAACCAGTGCCGTAGGTGGAGTCGTGGATCTGCAAAAATCGCGATCAAAACATTTCAGAAAATGAGCACGAAACGAAATCATTTTAGTTGCAACTAAAAAAAAAGATAAATTTTAACTCAAAACTCAAAAAAAATTTTCTTTCATGATCGTTCCCTTAGATACGTAAGGTGAAAAGTGGTATATAACTAAATATATAATTTTTTCAATTTATATACTTGATTTGACATCTGTCAAAATTAAACTCAAAATTTTCAATAAATTCACGTTTTTTTATGAAATTTCGCTGACGATTGTGAAAAATGTTCGATACACGTGCGCTGTCTTATTTTTCAGGTCTTAGACCGAATTTTGCAGCACGAAGCGAAGCTGAGTGCTGCAGTGGAGGTCGAATTTGATAGTGTCCTTGTATCGAAAATAACTATTTTTTTAACTCGACCCACATTTCTGGGACTTTTACATCGTTCTTGAACTACTCTAAGTCTCTTGGACCTCTAGAAGTGTATTTGGTGTAATTCTAAAGTTTTTAATTTTTTCGATTTTTGCTAACATTTTCGACGATTTTTGGTACTCGGAGAAGATATCAGCTAATAACTTTTAAATTTTATTGATAACTGTCTTATATTTGGTATCGTTGGAAAGCATTTTTAATTTCCTATCTTATAAAAAAAGATCACAGTTCTGCGATAAATAGTTATTGAGAAAATCGCTGATAAAGACAAAAATAGCAAAAATATTAATTCGGCGATAACTTCTAAATTATCAAGAGTTTTGCGGTTTTCTCGATTTTACATAAGTTTAAGACAAAATATTAATCATTGAGGTACAGTTTTGAGGCAATTTACAAAATAAAAAATAGTAAAAATTTGTGAGCGCCATCTTCTCTAGTTCCGCCGTAATCGGCGTTTGAAAATTCAATTTTTTTTGCGAGATATTGACTTGGTTTTAGCGTCAATTGATAGATTTTCTTACGCTAATTACGATGGTGTTGAGCTTTTTGCTCTAAGTCTAATAGTTTGGCCGTAGTCGTCGTAAAAATTTTCAAAATTGTTAAATTTTAAACGCGTTTTTCTAAGAAACTATAAGACTTGGAGCAAAAATCTAAAAACCATTAAAATTAGATTAACATTATCTATTTATTGGCGCAAACCGGAAGTCGCTCCGGGTTATGGTTCCGGGTACAGAGCCATTTTTAGTTTTGATCAAAAAAATTCATATCTCAAAAACTATGAGTCTTAGGACAA
>NW_025400984.1:10435644-10442381 GCF_015345945.1 Tribolium madens
AAAATCGGATATAGTGCTTTTACTTTTAGCCTTATTCTTAACTTTATTACTCAATATCTCAAAAACTATGCATCGTAGAGTATTCTAACTAGTTGAATCGTGTTCAGCGAGTAATTTWACGTCTAGAAAACCATATTCCAAGCGTTTTTATAGGCAAATTGGGTATTTTTACGATTTTAATACCTCTCACTTTCAAAAACTCAAAAAAGTAGCAAAAAAATTAATTTGACAATAACTTGTAAACTATTGACTCCCTGGAACATTTTACATAGGTATAGTACAAAACATAAACCGTTTTTACTATACTTTCGCCGGAATTTTCGAAATAAAAAACACACTCGTTTTAATTAACGAAAAACGCAATAGTCTCTCGAGACCCGTGAAAATTTCTCCGGGAACATTTCCAAGATGAATAAAAACCCCAAACTTTCCAACTTATTAACAAAACTGTAACCTGTTGAAGCTCGAAGGAGGAGCTTTTGAATAATTAGGGTAGATTTTAAGTATTTATAAAACAGCGTGAGAAAATTCCTTTGTAGCGAATGAATCGATTTATGTGAGGAGGGAAGAGGGGTGAATAGGTTAAATTCCGATGCACTAATGACTTGAAATTTCTAATTACATCAAGAAAAAAGCCGTCGTCGCGACATGCGATTGAACCATATTTTAAGCGAAAATAATTTAAAGCCATGCAAGCGGTCGCTAATTATAGCAAAGGCCATTAATTTATGTTTATTTAGTGATAATTAAGCCGTCTTGTTGGTTTTGTGACCCCTAATTTTGGCGGTAAATTTGAAATTTGCAAGGCATGCCATGCATTTTTCAGGATCATGCCCTCTTACTCTGTTCCGTTTCATCCATCGATGATGAGCCTCTGATTGTTTGATGCGTGATTGCCGCGCTTCCTCGGAGAGTGAACAGCGTCTCCCCCTTTCCCTCTCTTGCCATGCCGCACGCCCCTGTGAACACTACACACACACAAAAACATTTCAAAAAGCTCATCAAACAAATTGCTTTGTAAAGTGGACGCTGAAAAACCCGTTATTAGTTTGTGATATATGTTGTTTGAATTGTGATCAAAACTTTAAATTGGTCTAGAGGGCTTATTCACCATCGTAGCGACGTGAAACTAACACCAATCGATTCCTCAGCTAATTTCCTATCAGAATCACCAATCAGAATTTCTAAATTCCAATCACCTTAGCTGTGATACCATTTTAAAATTTTGAAAATCACAAACTCAAAATATTTTTTTAAATTAGCGTAGCGTCCTTATTTATTATCGTAGCAACTTGAAACAAAAACCAATCGACTCGTTGGTCAATTTCCTACCAGAATCATTCATTAAATGTCAAATATTGCACTTTTCTTGGTTGTGGGGTGGCGCACAATCGCGTGTTTGTTAATATCGATTTTTTTCGTCACGTGTCCTTGTACTTCTAAACGCGCTTTACATAAACATCAATCACGGGCGCGTAACGACGTCATTATCGTCATCTGTCAAAACCGGTCACGTGATGAAGCATTTTCCTGATGTAAAAATGTATCAAGAAGTCTGCGAAATCGGTTGCCCGTGACGACGACGCAACGTCAAACATCACAGTTGGTCAAGGCTGTGTCGATCGGCCTTCTTGATTTCCGATATACCTGTTGATGCATCGCCAACTCGGATTGG
Organism: Tribolium madens; assembly: GCF_015345945.1. Classification (NCBI taxonomy): domain Eukaryota; kingdom Metazoa; phylum Arthropoda; class Insecta; order Coleoptera; family Tenebrionidae; genus Tribolium; species Tribolium madens. The sequence goes on from NW_025400984.1 coordinate 10,437,320, forward strand.
GTTTAGGCAAACAGATTGACGGCCTGTTTATTTATTGACGTTGAAACATTGAGCCTTATTTAAGGATGAGAGTAAACAAAATGATGATGTTTACGATAATCGGAGGGAATTTTTCGATTAAGTGACGTTAAATTTAATGAAAAACGGTAAATTTGCGGTCGTAAACAGGACGAAACTAATTTCGAGGCGAATTTGATGAAATAAGGTCGAAAGGTTTTCGATGACATTTAAAGGATGTGCGAGGGTTAATGTGGGTGATAAAATGTCGATGGCATGTTGCGAGGGTGTGAGATTTTCGACACTTTGGCTAATGAAAAATGAAAATATCGACGAGGAATACGTTTATTAACATTTCCACAAAATTTGGTTGCCCCAGAAAGCCATTTAAGTTCACAGATCACATTTTAATTACTTTTAAATTGTGATATTTAGCAAATTTTGTACCAATTTCATTTGCAGGAATCACAAAATTATCAGTGCCTTGACGGCAAGTGTGATTCAAAAATTTTGTGAAAATCACAAACTCAAAATCAAATGTTATGTCGTTAATTTTATAACTATGTATTTGAATTTTTAATGTATAAAATTTGATGAAATAAAGTCGAAAGGTTTTTGATGGCATTTAAGAAGTTTTTAAGTTCTCAAATCACATTTTAATTAGTTTTAAACTGTGATATATTGTTTGAGAGAATCAACATTCGGTTTCTTAGCTAATTTTGTACCAATTTCATTTGTTGGAATCACAAAATTACCATTGACTTGACAACAGGCGTGATTCAAGAATTTTGTAAAAATCACAAACTCAAAATCAAATAGTAAAAAAAATTGTGTCGCTAGTTTTTGTCGTTAATATTACAACTATGTATTTGAATTTTAATGTAAAAAATTTGAGGAAATAAAGTGGAAAAGTTTTTGGAAGGTATTTGAGAAGTTTCAAATATTGTTAGTTTGTGACGAGGCTTTCAAATTTTTCGACATTTTGGCTAATGAAAAATGAAAATATCTACGCAAAATATGTTTATGACACAATTATTAACATTTTCACAAAATTTAGTAACCCCAGAAAGCCCTTTATGTTCACAAATCACATTTTAAGTAGTTTTAAACTGTGATATAACTGCCTTTATTTTTGATCGTAGCAGTTTGAGATAATCAACATTCGTTTCCTTAGCTAATTTTCTACCAATTTCATTTGCAGGAATCACAAAATTATCATTGCCTTGACAGCAGGCGTAATTCAAAAATCTTGTGAAAATCACAAACTCAAAATGAAATATTAAAAAAATGTTTTCTCGCTAATTTTTGTGGTTAATTTTATCACTATGTATTTGAATTTTTAATGTAAAAAAATTGATTAAATAAAGTCGAAAGGTTTTTTATGGGATTTAAGTAGTTTCAAATATTGTTGGTTTGTGACAAGGCTTTGGAATTTTTCGACACTTTGGCTAATGAAAAATGTAAATATCGACACGAAATATGTTCATCACATTTCCAAAAAATTTGGTTACCCCAGAAAGCCGTTTAAGTTCACAAACCACATTTTAATTAGTTTTAAACTGTGATATATCTGCGTTTATTTTTGTTCCAATTTCATTTGTAGGAATCACAAAATTATCATTGCCTTGACGGCAGGTGTGATTCAAAAATTTTGAAAACTCAAAATGAAACATTAAAAAATGTTTTCTCGCGAGTTTTTGTCGTTAGCGTTATCACTATGTATTTGAATTTTTAGTGTAAAAAATTTAATGAAATAAAGTCGAATTAGGTTTTTAATGGCACTTGAAAAGATTCAGATATTATTGGGATGTGACAAAGCTTTAGAATTTTTCGACATTTTGACTAATGAAAAGTAAAAATATTGAAACAAAATCAATCATTAACATTTCCTCAAAATTTTGTTGCCTCAAAGCCTTTTAAATTCACAAATCACATTTTAATTAGTTTTAAACTGTGATTTTTGTGAAAACCACAAACTCAAAAAATGTTGTGTTACGGTTTTTTGGCATTTTGGCTAAAAAAAGTGTAAACAAATATCTGTGACATCACATTTAAAAAAATTTTGAATTGTGATAACAATGTGATAGAGCTTTGGAATTTTTCGACATTTTGACTAATGAAAAGTAAAAATATTGAAGCAAAATCAATCATTAACATTTCCTCAAAATTTGGTTGCCTCAGAAAGCCTTTTAAATTGACAAATCACATTTTAATTAGTTTTAAACTGTGATTTTTGTGAAAATCACAAACCTAAAAAATGTTGTGTTACGGTTTTTTTGGCAAAAAAGTGTAAACAAATATCTGTGACATCGCACACCAAAATCTACACGAATCATTGCTTTGTGAATGAAGATCACAAACTCAAAATATAACTTTAAACGCGTGCTGCGTCGTTAGTTTTAGTCGTAGCGACTTGAAACAAAAACCAGGAGATTTCCTGATCATTTCTCAATTTTTTGAGGGTTAAAAAAGAATTGTTTACCATAAATCCGGGCGGATATTGTGGGAAGGGCGCGATCTCTCTCGTCGCAATATGACTGGGCAATTCGGCCCTTCCCTTCCTCAACTTCTTCCTGCGGAGACGCTGTTTCTCTCTAATGAGTAAGGCGGCTTGCATTCCTGCTGATGCTGCTGTGCTCATGCAACGCTATCACAACTGATCGCGGTTGATCACCACTCGGTCATCATCAGTGCTCATCGAAAAGATCACATACAAAAATAGCACTATCACTATAGACGATATAGAAAGGCATATTGTTCTGCATAAGCGTAGAATTAGGCGTGTATATAAGTGGCAGTCGGACGAAGCAAGCGTGGAAGGGCATAATAATTCTCCAAAAATATCGTAGATATTTGCACAAAGATTGGTTCCGATGGTTTTTCTCTAGATTTGGTTGATATGTTGGTGGCCCCTTGGTTATTATGCATCGTGGTTGTTGGTCCTTGACGTTACCCCGGATCGAAACGGTTTCGCATCTCCAGCATTTTTCCACGAATCAATTGCTCATTTTCGGCGACGGAGACATGCAGAGGGGGGATACCTACACATCATCAGGAATGTGACCGAAACACCAATCACCACAAAAAAAACACTTATTCAATCTAAAGGTCAACAAAAATAAAAATTGTTGGTATTTCGATATACAGGGTGTCCCAGCGAGTTGAAAAAGTCCATTAGTGTCCTTTAAATGGTAAAATTAAGAAAAAATTACTAGAAGGTGATTCTTTTAGGGAACTTTTTAACTTCTAATGCAGATAGGAATTTGAAATTTTGTACACAACCCAAATCAACCAGTCTGAATTCAAATGAATTATTTCCAAAATGGCTGAACTTCCGGAACTACGAGAAATTGGCGCCAACTTTGAAATTTTAAATGGTAACTACTTATTTTTATTGGATTTTTGAATTCTCCTCTTTAAGTGAGTAAAATGTACGTAGTTGTTAGTTCTTATCTGTCATAGTTTTTGACATGTGTCAATTGTTTGGTCAAAATTTTTATTTGCAAGGGTTTATTCAAAACATCACAGCTCTTGAACCCTTTGCGATAAGTGAATATATTTTTTTGCATTCGATAACCAAAGGTTCGAAGAGTTTTCTAGAATTTTAAAAATTGTCAACTGTCAAATTACAAGGCTAGTATGATTTTTTCAAAATGATCATTAACAAACAGCTATAACTCAGTTTTTTCAAATGAAATGACTATTTTTTCAACGACAATCGCCTCAATTCTTTGTATAGACAAAATATTTAATACGTATAACCATTTTCCAAAGCCTACGTGATTAACTATAGAAATAAAAAACAAAAATACGTTTTTCGTGATTATTTCAGAGATTTCAAATCCATGTACAACTTTCGATTGCCGTTGAAAAAATAGGGTCATTTCAGAGTTATAGCTGTTAGTTAATTATCATTTTCAAAAAATCATATTAGCTTTGCAATTTGACAGTTGACAATTTTGAAAATTTTAGTTAGAAAACTTTCCGAACCTTTGGTTATTGAATGCAAAAAATATATTTACTTATCGCAAAGGGTTCAAGAGCTGTGATGTTTTAAATAAACTTCTGCAAATAAAAATTTTGACCAAAAAATTGACATATGTCGAAAACTATGACAACTATGACTAGGTACATTTTACTCCGTTTGGAGAGAAGAATTCAAAAATGCAATAAAAATAAGTGGTTACTATTTAAAATTTCAAAGTTGGCGCCAATTTCTCGTAGTTCCGGAAGTTTCCATTTTGAAAATAATAATTATTTGGACGTAGATTTTTATGACAATGTTTTTAAGCTAAACTTTTATTGGTCAATTTTGGTTTGATTTTTTGACGAAAACATGCACTTTTTAAAAATTTATTATACAAAAACTAAGACATCTACAGGGTGTTAGCGAAATAAATGCATTCCTTTCAAGAGCGTGTTCTAAGGGGTGTCTTTCATATAAAATTTTTTGAAAAAGAATTCCCCTGCAGAGTTATTTGCTTCTGAAGTTAGCCTAAAAATTTAGTTTTAGATTTTTTTCTCAAAAACGGGTACACCCAAAGGTTCCAAATTTGGTGGATGGTTTAGTACTAATAACTGTTATCTAATGGTGAATTTTTTATTAGAAAATAGTGGATAATAAAAAATAATAATAATAGTAAGTAATTTTTTCTTGTTCTTTTCGCAAAAATGTTACTAAGGTTTTTTGTTACCCTCGATGTGTACTGTCACTGGTTAAAAGGAATGCATTTATTTCACTAACACCCTGTAGAAATATTTTTTTTACTACCGCAAAGAAGGTACAAGCTATAAGATTGTAACATTTTTTTAGTGTGTTGCATTTGCAAAAAAATTAAGGCGTTTGTTAAAAGTTCAATAACTTAAAAAAATTAAATGGAACACCCTATTTATTGTTTTTGCATTTAAAAGATTATTAAATTGTCTTTCTAAAATTATTTACATTTAGGTGTTTAGAATCAATAACTAAAAAGATATTTAACGTTGAACATTTAAAAAAATCATTACTATTGTTTCAGTAGGCAAAAAGTGCACAGTTGCAAGAAATATCATTTATTAATAATTT
>NW_025400984.1:10442481-10444527 GCF_015345945.1 Tribolium madens
AATAGGGTGTTCCATTTAAATTTTTTAATCTTTACAAACGCAAAACACTAAAAAATTGCTACAGCTTTAAATTCTGTAGTTTCCTATTTGGCAGAACTAAAAAAAAAATGTTCTGGCTGTCTTAGTTTTTGTGTAATTAATTTTTAAAAAGTGCACGTTTTCGTCAAAAAAACATTGTTTTAAAAGGCTACATCCAAAAATGCAAAGAAACATATGGTGTTTCATTTAAAAAAACCCAAGTATGTATTGTAACTTATTTTTGAGACACATGATAATTTTATGTGATGCACTAGATTAGTATCTATCAATTTTTTTTTAAATTTTACAATTTAAATGTCACTAATTTCAACTCGTTGAGACACCCTGTATTCCCTGATGGTGACACACGTTTCACGCCAGTGGTGGTTAATTAAGAAGGAAATATCCGGTTATTGTTTGCGTGAGAATGAAGGCCAATCAATAAGTTTATTGTTGTGATATAAACACACCAATTGTAGTAAAATCGGGAAAATTACGAGACGCCAGCGACCCCACTAAAACATTCATAAAAACCCAAGCAACGTTCGCGTGCCTTTTCCTTTTTAACACTAGTGTGATATTTTATGCATGACTATTTAATTGATCGATGAAACTGGAACAAAAATCCAGTTGGAACGCCCGTTCCGGACCCGGAGTCGCAGTGTCGTCTCCGGAAACGCTGATAAGAATTCGCTCAAAACCGCATCGATTATGCCATGACGTACGCCACTGTACTATAGTCAAATCGATAAGTTATTAACGTCGGATTTCCCCCGAGACTGGACTGATTTAATCAAGTGACATAACTATTTTAATATTTAAAAGACATTAACGGGGCTTTACGCACACAAAAAACCTGTTTACGAGACGATTTTACCCTAATTCGGTCTCGACAAAGCTTGACACGTTTTAGAATTCAATAAGTCTGTTTGGCGGTCCAATGCAACAGATGAATGAGTAGGAGATGGTTTAAGGAAGGCGTGGTGAAAATTTCGTGATGATTGGGCGACGCAAAGAGCCACAAATCACGTTTTGAACTAGTTTGAACATGATCCAGAAAATTTAAACTATCATTTACTCTGTTATTACCAGTTGTAAAGACTTGAAACAAACGCCAATTAACTTTATAGTAAATTCTCTAACGAAACCATGATTTGACTTAGAAATATTGCGCACACGTTAGCGTTAATACAAAAACAGTAAAATCGTAACTTTATTTTGTTTATTTTAAGAAAAGCGTGGTGAAAAAAATTCTGTGAGGATTGGGCAACGCAAAGAGCCACAAATCGGGTTTTGAACAAGTTTGAACTCGATCCAGACATTATTACTTGAGATAGGGGCTAAAACAAGTGACCATAGTCTCAACTTCACTTCTGACTCTTCTGAGGGGAAGGTCTAGATATCATTAAAGCGTGAATAAAGTTCTATGATAATTGGACGTCACAGAGATTCACAAATCACGTTTTAAACTGGTTTGAACTTGATCCAGAAAATTTAAAACATGATTTACTCTGTTATTATTAGTCGTAAAGATTTGAAACAAACGGCAATGAATTCTGCAGTATATTCTCTAACTTTGATTTAGAAATAATGCACACACGTTAGCGTGAAAACAAACGCAATAACGTCGTCTCTTGTTTATTTTCATTTTCAATTAATACGAGACGGTTGAAAATTTTGTAATAATTGAGCGACGCAGAAAAGAACAAATCGCGTTTTGAACAAGTTTGAACCCGATCCAGATCTCTATCACTTGAGATAGGGTCTAAAACAAGTGACCATACTCTGTAGAGTCAACTTTACTTCTGAGGGGAAGGTCTACATTTCATTAAGCATGAATAAAGTTCCATTTGGACGTCACAGAGAATCACAAATCACGTTTTAAACTAGTTTGAACTTGATCCAGAAAATTTAAACTGTGATTTACTCTGTTATTATCAGTCGTAAAGATTTGAAACAAACGGCAATAAATTCTGCAGTAAATTCTCTAACGGAACCATGCTTTGATTAAGAAATACTGCGCACACG
>NW_025400984.1:10446897-10456788 GCF_015345945.1 Tribolium madens
AAAAACCGCGTTTTAAACTAGTTTGAACTCGATCCAGAAAATTTAAAATGTGATTTACTCCATTATTATCAGTCGTAAAGARTTGAAACAAACGGTAATAAATTCTGTAGGAAATTCTCTAACGACGCTACACTTTGATTAAGAAATATTGCGCCCACGTTAGCGTGAACATAAAAATAAAAACCATAACTTCCTSTTTATTTTGTTTATTTTTCCTTTTTAATGAATACGAGACGATGTGAATATTTTGTGATGATTGYGCGACGCAGAAAGCCAAAAATCGCGTTTTAAACTAGTTTGAACTTGATCCAGAAAATTTTAAATGTGTTATTATCAGTTGTAAAAACTTTCCTTTTTTAATGAATACGAAACAATTTAAGAAAGGCGTGGTAAAAATTTCGTGATGATTGGGCGACGCAGAATTGTATTTTGAACAAGTTTAAACCCGATCCAGAAGTTCCTATTTGACACAGGAGRTAAAACAAGACAAGATTCAACTTCAGTTTTGATGGGAAGGTTTAGATCTTATTAAAGCGTGAATAAAGTTTCGTAGCAATTGGACATCGCAGAGAGCCATGATTTAAACTAATTTGAACTTGATCCAGAAAATTTAAAATGTGATTTACTCCATTATTATCGGTCGTAAAGACTTGAAACAAACGGTAATAAATTCTGTAGTAAATTCTCTAACGACGCTACACTTTGAMTAAGAAATATTGCGCCCACGTTAGCGTGAACACAAAAATAACCATGACTGTTTATTTTGTTTCTTTTTCCTTTTTTAATGAATACGAGACAATTTAAGGAAAATGTGGTGAAAATTTTGTGATGATTGGGCGAAGCAGAGAGTGACAGATCARGTTTTAAACTAGTTTGAACACGATCCAGAAAATTTAAAATGTGATTTACTCTGTGATTAGCGGTCGTAAAGACTTGAAACAAACGGCAATAAATTCTGCAATAAATTCTCTAACGAAGTCATGCTTTGATTCAGAAATATTTAGTCCACGTTAGCGTGAACATAAAAACAATAACCATAACTTCCTGTTTATTTTTCCTTTTTAATAAATACGAGACGATTTAAGGAAGGTATGGTAAAAATTGTAACGATTAAGCGACACAGAATCGCATTTTGAACAAGTTTAAACACAATCCAGAAGTTCCTATTTGACACAGGAGATAAAACAAGACAAGACTCAACTTCAGTTCTAATGGGAAGGTTTAGATCTCATTAAAGCGTGAATAAAGTTTCGTAGCAATTGGACGTCACAGAGAATCACAAATCACGATTTAAACTACTTTGAACTTGATCCAGAAAATTTAAACTGTGATTTGCTCCATTATTATCAGTCGTAAAGACATGAAACAAACGGTAATCAACTCTGTAGTAAATTCTCTAACGACGCAACACTTTGATTAAGAAATATTACGGCCACGTTAGCGTGACCACACTATTAAGATGTGTCAGAAGATGTCATGTTGTAATAATTGCATTGGGACGTCCCTCCCTAATCTCCCCGATAATCACCTCGGAAAAGGGATAATCCAGACTGCCATAGAAATCCCTCTCAAACTCGTACTTGTTGTCCCACATCCTATCCTTGATCTCGAAATTGCACAAATGATTGCACTTATCCAGCAGCCCTCCCTCGGGACACTTCTCCATCTCCTCCACCTGTCTGACAAAACTGCACCTCCTTTCCAGCCTCCCATCTCCTTCGGGAATGAAGATTTGCGGGAGTTGGAGTGAGGGTGAAGCCGAGACGTGGTTCTCCACGAGGGAGGGCCGACTTTGGACCGGAATCGAGATGGAGGGGCTCTCCTTGAGACGGCTCTTCGGCGGCTCCTTGAGGTGGTAGTTGGAGGCGGAGTGGCGCCGCTCGTGGGGCCCCACCTGCGGCGGACGCAACGCCCCACGCTCCACCCGCGATAGCTTCGGGGGCCCCCCATCGTCCGTATAGTTGTGGTACTGCTTCGGCTGGTGCGGTTTGAGCTCCTTCTGGTTCTTGAGCTGCTGGAGCTGCTTTTGGCGCTGCCGTTGGCGGGCCTGGCGGGAGGCGAGCGAAGCGCCCCCTGCTGCCGCGTACATGGTCTTAATGACGGGCGAGGGCGGGGCCCGGGAGGGGCGGGGGCAGGAACTGGGGCTTCAGTTTGACTTTCAAGTGCCGGAGCACTTTTTGATTCACCGATAAATTGAACATCGTTTCATAAAATTACTACAAAATATTCGTTTACAAAATATTGTTGATTCGAATCTATCAGGGACTAGTCTAAACATTTTTCACTAAATCGTATAACAAATAACAAATAATTCGGCGTTTAGAACTAACATTAGGCTTCAACTCGTTTATTTATGTTACAATAATCACTAATTTTAAATTGATATTGTCTTTTATTAGTTTCATAGAGCCAATAAACGTTTCGTATTGCTTTTGGATTGCTTCCTCTCGGCCAATTAGAAATGAACACATCGTTCAGAGAGGAAGGGAGGCCGGTGATTTTATTGGAACAAATCAAATAATAGGCGGGGCTAAATCAAGCGGGTAATTTAAATCCATTGTTACGATTAGGGAAAACAGAATAGAAAATAAGAGGGAATTTCGATGAAGGTAAGCATGACGACGCCACTGAAAAGAATTTTTCTTTAGTCAAAACATATACAACGACGAGAAAAGGCTTCTCCTTGAAATCTAAGCTCAAAACCAAATCAAATAAGCTTCCATTACGTCAGGTGATTCGATATTTTATTATCTAATAACAGAAATTTGCTTCATTGAGAGGAAATTTTGTAGGGCCGCAAATCACGTTTTGAATAAATTTAAACTCTATCCAGAAAAGATGAAACGTGATTTGCTCCCTTATTTGTGCGCTAAACAAATTCAATTAGACGCGATTTAATTCGCACTTGCGTTGGAATCACTAATTAAGTGAAAAATCGAGTTTTAAACTAGTTTGAACTCATTTCAGATGAGAACTGTGAGCCAAAACAGATTCTTTATTTCATTTATTTGCTTTAATTAGAATTTGTAAGCTTCAAATTTGTTTTTTTATTATTACATATGTATAAACAAAATTTAAGAAAAATCACTATTTTGAGAAAATTTATATTTGTTGGACTTTAAACTTTTTTGCAATAAATTTTTTGTTTTTCTCCTTTTAGAAATCTAATTGCTGACGGTTTTTGCCAAATTCATTGCATAAAAAAATTTCAGTTTTATTTTTTTTGGGGTTTTTTAATTTTTAATACTGATTAAATGTTTCACTATTTTGGGGAAATTTGTTTGTTGAGCTTTTTTGGTTTGTTTATAAATCTTTCGTTTTTTTTCCTTTTAGAAATTTCATTATAGTGCAAATTCCTGCCAGTTTTTGGAAATTCATTGCATAAACCACAGGGCCGGACTATGGAGAAAAAATTTCTTTTTTATACAATTTTTTTGGTAATTCTAAACATTTATTTAATAAAAATTTGTAAGTTTCAAATTTGGTTTTTTATTATTATAAATCATATTTAAATTTTCAAATTACTCCTTCGGGGAATTGTTGAGTTTTTTTTTTGAGTTTCTTTGGTGATAAATTTTTGTTTTTCTAATTTTAGAAATTTCATTATAATGCAAATTCCTGTGTTTCCTAGTGTTTCTCAAATTCATAAATTTATTACATAAACCACAGGACCGGACTGTGGCCCAAAAACTTCAGATTTTTTTGTTTTTTTTTATTTTTAATTCTGAATAAACATTCAATCAAACTTCTAATTTGATTTTTTTATTATTATATACAAAATTTAGATTTGAAAATCACTATTTTAGGGTAATTTATATGTTTATTGAGCTTTTTTTGGTTTGTTTTATGATAAATTTTTGGTTTTTTTCGTTTTTCTCCTTTTAGAAATTAAATAATAAGTATGATGCAAATTCCCGTAAGTTTTTGCCAAATTCATTACATAAATCACAGGACCGGACTGTGGACAAAAAACATCTTTTTTATATCATTTTTTGGCATTTTCAATTTCTAATTCTAAACAAATATTAATAAAAATTTTCAAATTTGATTTTTTATTATTATAAATCAAATTCAAATTTTAAAATTACTTCTTTGGGGTAATTTATCTTTGTTGAGTTTCTTGGGTGATAAATTTTTGTTTTTCTAATTTTAGAAATTTAATTACGATACAAATTCCTGCTAGTATTTCTCAAATTCATAAATTTATTACATAAACCACAGGACCGGACTGTGCCCAAAAACTTCAGATTTTTTAATTCTTTTGTTTTTTTTTTAATTTTTAATTCAAAATAAACATTTAATCAAAATTTGAAGCTTCTAATTTGATTTTTCATTATTATAAAAAAATTAGATTTGAAAATCACTATTTTAGGGTAATTTATATGTTTATTGAGCTCTTTTTGGTTTGTTTTGTGATAAATTTTTGTTTGTTTTCGTTTTAAAAATTTAATTATGATGCAAATTCCTGCTAGTTTTTCTCAAATTCATAAATTTATTACATTATGGACTGTGGTCCAAAAACTTCAATTTTTTTATTTCAATTCTTAATTCCAAATAAACATTTAATTAAAATTGTTCCCTTATTTGTGCGCTAAACAAATTAAATTAGACTCGATTTAATTCGCACTTCTCCGAATTACTAACTAAGTAAAAATTCAGATGATTTAAAACGTGATTTCTGAGTTAAAAAGTCTTGAAAAGGGACAATTCCGGCCTTATTAAGGCATGAAATAGATTTATTTGTCGCAAAGACACAGTTAAACAAAAGAAAATAGAAGTATTAGACTTTTCTAATTTTTTTAAAGTGGGATAAATACTTGAACATCCTCACTTTTCTACCCACCCACTGAATATTTATCGTTCCCGAAAACGCAGCTATTTATCATTCGGTTCTGACGGTCGGCAAATGGTCACTAGGGACCACTCCTCGCTCGTAAGCATCGAAATATCCCTAATAGTGAAAAACCTCAAACCACCTTCAGATTCTTCATCGTTTCTGTCAACATGTTTATAAAACAGCCACAAATGTGATTCCTGTCGCATTTCCATCATCTCCAAACATATCAATATCATATTTGTGTTGACGCAAATAAGAAAATCAAACCGAGAGACGAATTCGATTTCCGCGGATGTGTTTGCGGCGACCTACTACCCTTTGACATTCTTAGCACTTGCTCGCCCCTTCTGTTTGCTATTCCATCGAAAAAGTTTAAAGATGACGACGCTTTGTGGCGCTTAAACACGCCTTTTGGACGAGTTGTTGCATGATGCCGGGACGCACGCGAGTTGAATTACACTCCTATTAATTAAAATTAGGGCGGTGTGGCGGAATTCCTTCGATATGTTGGCGAAATTTTGCGATTTTTTGGGTTAAATTGTCTTGAAGTCGACAAAATCTGAGGCGAGCGGCAAAGCCGCTCGCCCCACTTTCAATAAAATTCCACCAATGTGATTTTGACAATTTTTTGGCTTGAATTCTGATGGCGAGCGGCAAAGCCGCGAGCCCCCTTTCGACATAATTTTTCGAATTGGTTGTGAATTTTCCGAAGGATTAGTGATTTGCGCTTCAAACTCAATTAAAACGCCATACGCACGTTGAAATCCAATTAGACGCGACGTTTTACGAATAAATAATGTGTGATCGATGAAATTTTCATCGTTCGGATTAAATGAAGGTAGAATGACCTGCTTTCGACCGGCAAATTCGTTATTTCTTATTCTGTGCTGCGCACTCATCAAATATTTAACAGGAATAGCATTAGAAACATCAATATTTGTGTGGAAGGAAAAAATGGTTAATGTTTCGAACAAGACTCAAATCGATGCAAATGCTAATAGCCAACAAAGCAGATATTTTATTATCGCAAGATAATACATATAGCGATAATTTTATTATTATTAACTGTGCTCGCATAAGTACAAAATTTCAGTAAAAAAAAATACAACTATTTTTTTAAAACCATGGAAATATGGATGTAATGCATTCGACATTGCCCCTCCGTAGAGATTCATCATATCGAAATAAAAAAATTATGTTCGAACAAACTTTATTAGGGAGTAAAAATCATGATATATGAACGTCGACGTCCATCTTGAACGTGATTTATCATCCAAGATTTATTTTTTACCAAATTGTGAGATAAGCGACCATTTTTCCTAATTTTCAGACAATCTTTATTGATGTGCCACCTTGATTCACAAAATTACACGCCAAGTTAAAAGTTTAAAAGTGGTCACAAATCTGTCAAAATCACCACTTCCAGTGTGGAATCACCCCCAAAACGAGCAAGAGTGACTTTTTCGAAGATTTCGTGTATTTCCTTGCGATATAATCGACACGAACCGTCGACATGCAAACAATTTCAGTGACCTATCGACGGTAAGAATCAAGCAACGGAACGAATTTTACCATTTAATTCACATTTACGACACTCGCGGACACCGTTTAAAGGTCGAAACGTCGATCAACAGACCATTAGGTCGCGAAAATTGTTTACTTCGCCACCGAATCGATACTTCAACTCTACGGGAAAAAACACAAGCCGGGGTGTAATTCCCCGAATACGTTTTAATATTTATCAAGTCGGCTTTGCTCTTAATTAGGCCCTGCATAAATGCAACACGAAATATTTCAGTTTTTACAAAAGTAAATATTTTATTAAATAATCGAAGACGGCAGGGATGGAAAGGCGAGATTCAACCACCAATCATATCTCTTATTCATTTCACAGATCGGTTAAAATTCACAAGATGGCGCAATAAAAATGCGGGAAATAATCAGGTTTAAGTTGGCAACGCGTTCGAATCTCATTTCGATACTGGTTTTCAGTTGGAAAGTTATTATTTGTTAAAATTTTATTTGTTTTCTAGATAACTAGATTTATTTATTAATTAACACACTTCTAAATCTGAATAAATGACTAATTAAAAATCGTAAGCTTCAAATTTGATTTTTATTATTATTAACCAAATTTAAATTTGAAAATCACTATTTTGGGGTAATTTATGATTACTGAACTTTTTTTGGTTTGTTTTGTAATAAATTTTTTGTTTTTTGGTTTTTCTCATTTTAGAAATCTAATTCCTGACGGTTTTTGCCAAACTCATTGCATAAAAAAATTTCAGTTTCGTTTTTTTTGGGGGTTTTTTAATTTGTGATGCTGAATAAATGTTTCACTATTTTGGGGAAATTTGTTTGTTGAGCTTTTTTGACTTGTTTATAAATTCTGTTTTTTTTTCCTTTTAGAAATTTCATTATAGTGCAAATTCCTGCCAGTTTTTATCAAATTCATTGCAAAAACGACAGGACCGTACTATGGACAAAAACTTCTTTTTTCTATAATTTTTTTGGTATTTTAAATTTCTAATTTTAAACAAATATTTCATCAAAATGTGTAAGTTTTAAATTTGGTTTTTATTATTATAAATCAAATTTAAATTTTAAAATTACTATTTTGAGGTAATTTATTAGTTTGTTTTGTGATAATTTTTTTTCTCTTTTTGGAAATGTAATTATGATGAAAATTTTTGCCAGTTTTTCTCAAATTCATAGCATAAACCACAGCACTAGACTATTGCCCAAAAACTTCAGATTTTTAATTTCATTTTTTTTGTTTTTTTAATTTTTAATTTTGAATAAACATTTCAAATAAAATTCGTAGGCTTCAAATTTGATTTTTTTATTATTATAAACAAAATTTAAATTTGAAAATCATTAGTTTAGGGTAAATGTTTCGTTTTTTTCGTTTTTCTTCTTTTAGAAATTTAATTGTGATGCAAATTCCTATCAATTTTTGCCAAATTCATTGCATAAACAACAGGACGGGATTGAGGGCCAAAATTTTTAGATTTTTATTTGATTTTTTTTTAATTTCTGATTCTGAATAAATGTTTAATTAAAATTCGTAAACTTCAAATTTGTTTTTTTTTCATTATTATAAACGAAACTTAAATTTAAAAATCCCATTTGGAGTAGTTTTGTGATAAATTTTTGGTTTTTTTTTGTTTGTTTTTCTCCTTTTAGAAATTTAATTCTGTTTATCTTCAAGAGTATTTATGTCTTATGTAAATTATTGTTCAATATGTATTTAAATTTACATTCCCTTCACATTATGAAAATTTTGACTACGCAACTCTCAAGCCATTTATATTAATTTACAAAAACAAAAAAAAAAAGAAAACAGAATTTTTATTCTCTTCATCAAAACAAAATTAATCAAATTGGTCGTAAAAATATATTTTTCCAATTCCTAATGCCAAATAAATCATTCATTTAGCAGATATAACTAGTTTAAGTTGGCAACAAATTCAAGTTTCATTTCGACACTGTTTTTAGCATTGCTAGGCAACCAGTTAGTATATGCTTTACAGAGCTGGAATTTTGTTTAAAAAAAGCGTCAAACTGGCTATTTCCGGCCGTTTTAATTACGTTACTTCCGGTTTTACCGGAAGTGAGTGATGGATCATTCGTCGTGCAATATCCGTAAAGAAATGATTTGGATTTGGTTGCGTGTGCTGTACAAGTAAGTAAATTAGACGATTAGGCAGTCGAGCGATAAAATCCCTAAAGAGTTGGGACAATGAACGAATTACTTTTTGATGAGGATTTCCAAAGAGGCGCTTTTGAAAAGTCTCATTAAATCTGAACGTTTCGCGATAACAAAGTTTCCTGTAATTACAAGTCTTGTAATCATTTGATCGGATCAAGTAATTACATGTCATGTCATAAACCATCCACAAGTGTTTGGTGGGGGTTAAAAATTCAAAGGGTCGCCATCGTCTCGGAATTTTAATTGCGAATTCAATGAATTCCGTGGAAACGTGTGTATTAATGAAATCAGACCCACCTCTGACCCAGTTTCAAACCGTTTTTCCCCGGTGTAAGACAGGCACTTGGTGCATAAATCCCGAAGCAGTCGTGCGTTTATGAAACGTCCCGAATTTCGGTCATTTGCGAATCAACAAGTCGGGGGCGGCGGCGGCGGCGGCGGCGGCGGCGATGGAAGGGACCGACTATCACCGAGCCCGGTAACAGACTGGCGGCGGTTTTCGGTGTGACGGTGGGGCGGCGCTTTCGCGAAATTAAGCGAATTCACCCGACCGGATGCAATTTTTCCGATATCTACAGGTGTCGCCGCCGACTCTTTTACCGATCAATTCGAGTAGGATTGACGGCACGAGACCCCCACCCCACTTTTCACACTTTGAGCGCCAAATTCAAACAAGCGTGAAATGGACTGCGTTTCCGGAATTGTAATAAGAAGCACTCCCGGAAAAGTCCGTAATAATGAGAAATGGACGAACGTCACGTCGGTGTGTGGGCGGAAATTGCACACTAGAGTGACGATAATGACGCCGCTAATAAAATATTCAATTGAATTTACATGTAATTGAATCTACGAAACAAAAGCTAACTGAATTGAAAACGGAATAACGCGACTGGAAAATCGAACTTTATTGGACCATTTGCAAATTGGAGCTCTTTGGGGATACAAATGCTCAAAGAAAGACGGACGATTTTATTTCTACTGACTACCACATTACAAACACTGAAATACAATTTTCCTTTTTTTGGATTATTTTTTTTTTGTTGGTTTTTTTCAATTTCTAATTCTAAACAAATATTTGAAAGGTGTAAGTTTTAATTTTGGTTGGGTTTTTTTTATTTACTATTTTGGGGTAATGTATTTTGTCGAGTTTTTTTTTAGTTTCCTTTGTTTCTCCTAGTCCGAAAACTTCAAATTTTTTATTCCCTTTTTTTCCTTTTTTTAAATTCTGAATAAATCAATATTAATTAAAATTCGTAAGCTTCAAATTTGATTTTATTATTTTTATACACAAAATTTAGATTTAAAAATCACTATTTTAGGGRAATTTATGTTTATTGAGCTT
>NW_025400984.1:10457618-10461998 GCF_015345945.1 Tribolium madens
ACTATTTTAGGGTAATTTATGTTTATTGAGCTTTTTTTGATTTGTTTTGTGATAAATTTTTTTTTCGTTTTTCTGCTTTTAAAAATTTAATTATGATGCAAATTCCTGTCAGTTTTTCTCAAATTCATAAAAAAAAATATTATATAAACCACAGCATCGAATTGTAGTCCAGAAACTTCAAATTTTTTATTTGCTTTTTTTCGTTTTTTTAAATTCTGAATAAATSAATATTAATTAAAATTCGTAAGCTTCAAATTTATGTTTATTGAGCTTTTTTTGATTTGTTTTGTGATAAATTTTGATTTTTTTTTCGTTTTTCTGTTGCAAATTCCTGCCAGTTTTTCTCAGATTTATAAAAATTTATTACATAAACCACAGGGCCGGACTGTGGTCCAAAAACTTTAGATTTTTATTTCTTTTTTCCCTATTTTTGTTTTTTTTTAATTTTTCAATAATAATGAATAAACATTAATTAAAATTCGTAGACATCAAATTTGATTTTTTATTATTATAACCAAAATTTAGATATAAAAATCACTATTTTAGGGTAATTTATGTTTATTAACCTTTTTTGGTTTGTTTTTATGATAAATTTTTGTTTTTTTCGTTTTTCTCGTTTTAGAAATTTAATTATGATGCAAATTCCTGGCAGTTTTTCTCAAATTCATAAAAAATTATTACATAAACCACAGGACCGGACTGTGGTCCAAAAACTTTTTTTTTAATTCCTTTTTTCCCTTTTTTGTTTGTCTATTTTATGATAAATTTTTCGTTTTTTTCGTTTTTCTCCTTTTGGAAATTTAATTATGATGCAAATTCCTGCCAGTTTTTCTCAAATTCATAAATTCATTATTTTTCCTTTTTTTTTAATTTGTTAAATTCTGAATAAACATTAATTCCTATTTTTGCCAAATTCATAACAGGACGGGAGTGGGGGCCAAAAATTTCACATTCTTTATTGCATTTTTTGTAAATTTCTGATTCTTTAATCAAAATTCGTAAACTTCAAATTTAATTTTTTCATTATTATAAACGAAATTCAAGTTTATGAATCACTATTTTGGGGTAATTTTTTTAGTTAGTTATGTGATAAATTTTTGTTTTTTTTGTTTTTCTTTCTTTATGTGGACACCGATTTGCATTCCAAAACTGTTTTTTTCTTAATAATTGCTTTATTTAATTTCTAATGTTATTTCCATTTCATAAGTTGATTATACCGATGTGTAAAAAAACCGACTAATAACTAATAAAGTTTGTTAGATTGGCTAAACTGCTTAGACACAAAACGATTTTTACGTTGCCAACGCAACGAGTCCTTTTTAAATCACCAATGTTGGTAATAGTGAATATTTCACTAAGGTTAACAACATTACCCAATTTATTTTATTTTATCCCAACAAAAAATTCTTCTTTGTCATTATTTAAATACTTGTTAAGTGTATACAATATACAGGATTTAATTATTTATGGTTGCCAATGTTGGTAGCACTGTGTTTTATTTAGGATTTTTGCGCCATCCCCACAAATGACCAATGAAAAAATCACATCTTCATGATTCAACACGTTATTACGTTGGCAATGCTCTCATTTATTTCCACTAAATAATGCCACATCCTGCGTGATTACATTTCACCAAATGCATAATTTTCAATTTCTCAAGTTGGCAAACTTTCAATATCACTCCGGAAATAGTTTTTCGTTTCTTTTCATTACCTACAAACATTGGATTTATTCTTTCTGATTTAAAAGTCATTTCCATTCCGACCATTGCCAACTTAATAAAACGCAACGACTATTGCTCGGGGATAAACCGCATCCCTGGACAAATACCAACCTAATAAATATTTAAAGAAAATCCCTACGCGAATTGTGACGACATTAGTGTGCCCTTAAGGCACGTCTTTGCTTCATTAGGACGAATTAGGGCATAAGCGCAGCCCTCTTGATGAACTTGCTCGGGATGACACGTTTTGTACTGTTTTGGAACGTGATCGAAATCAACAAAGAGGGAAAAAGAAACGGAAGAGGCTTGGCGGTATCAAAGTAAGCCGAGACAGGGCCAAGATGGCGATTATAAAATACCGTGCGATCGAAAAAAAAAACTACAGTTGGCAACAATTTTTGCTAGAAATTTTCCACACAAACTGGAAGTGGAAATGACTATTCACCATTTTCGTCTTGTACAGCATTTTTGTAATAAGTGAATATTATTTCAAAACGCAAACTTGTAAAAATTTCCGCTGACATTAGAGGTCAAAAATCAGGATTGCCATCTGAAGGAGTTTAATCACCGCCTACTCTAATTTTATTGTAAATTGTAATTTTATTGTATTGTAATCGGCTGAAATTTCCAACACCGTAAGGATGTTTTCCAAATAACTAGGATAAGGAAAGTCGTGTGATTTTCACACCAGATTTTTTTCACTGTATTACCGCACTATTTTTATTATGTAACTCATGATTCATTTCAAATATTCGGATAAAGATAAGCAGTGATAAGACGCTAAAAGTGATAAAACAAGATTAAACGTATTGAAAACATGACAAAATCAACTTAAAAATGTCGGATTTGGTGTGGTGGACATTATTTGCAATTTTGTTAGTACTTTTGATTGGGTTTACTCTAAAACTAGTAACCAGTGTTGTGTCTGATGTGTATTGCAAGGAAGAAACAAGTTTTGAAGACAATTTTCCTGAGTCAAAAAATGAAGAAGACCTTCCTGTGAAGATTGTGAATGAAGATGACACGTCCCCACAGAGGTACCAAATTAATGCTAGAGCACTATTGGAAAATGTCAGAGAACGAGGTCACCACGATTTGGAACGAATCAGATTAATTGAAGAAAATGTAAGACGACAAGAGGAAGAAATGAATAAGGAAGAAGAACGCTATGTCACAATAACAAAAACAGAGAAAAAAGAAGAACCAAACAAAGAAAATTACACAGAAGAAGAAAAAAAGATTTTGGAGAAGATTGAAGATATTAGAAGCACGGTTCAAAGCAACGCTGAGCAAATTCCCTTGTGTTTCGATCGAAACCAATTGAAATTCTACGACATCAATCAGAATCTTCTAATGAATGCTTTCGGCTTGAACGAGATCAAATGTGAAGAAAACGAAAAATTGAAACGACGAAAAGACATGGTTTCGATGTATATTAGAGAATGTCAAAGTGAATTGAAGAAGAAAGCTGATGAAAATTCATTCATTGTTGAAGAAACAAGTCAAATTGAAGATCAAGCAACCGAAACGCTGTCTTCTGAAGAACAAAAAATTCTCAATCAAATGGAAGAAATCCGAAAACAAGTCGAACTCTATGCCCAACAAATCCCCAACTGTTTAGACGGCAAAAACCATCTGAAATACTACGAAATCAATCAAAATTTGCTCTTGTGTTCGATAAAACTCGGCGAAATCGACTGTCAAAAAAACGATATTTTGATTAAAACTAAACAGGAAGTGTCAAGCTACATCCGAGAATGTCAAAGACAACTCAACAAAAAATCGGAACGAAATACTATTTGAATAAATTTTATTCACGAAATTTTCTTTTTCTTTTTCCCTTGCCTCATCTAGTGGGCAGTTGACGTTTCAAATGACCGACTGAGTAGAGCACTGTTTTACCGACCGGATCGATACGTTACGACAAGTGGCGCCCCTTACTTCGATTGATTTTCAAGAACTTTTAATTTCGAGACAATGATCTGAGGCGGCTTATTGTTGTTTTCGTGGCGGGAAATTCAAAAATTCAATTACATTGATGGTGAGCGAGCATTTCGGGCCATTATTTCCGCTCCGTTTCACAATGAAAATGAAATAAATGCGGCAAATGGGACAAATTGACATGTTGTTTCCTGTGTCGACTTTGCAAAAAGGCAAATTTCGGAATTTATTGAGCCTCTCTTTGCATAGAAAAATAATATCATGCAACTGGCCCCTAAATATAGCCCGACTTAATCCGGCCGAATCACGCGACATTCCGAAACTTTATCTCATCCGACCCATTTTAATACGAACAATAACTGAACTGGAAACGAATCGATGAAAGGAGGAACGCAGTAAACAAGACCGGACCACCGAAACCAAATTCCGACTCGATAAACAAAACGGGTGCTTTAATGAGATTTAAATTTGGCGCCAAAAGTGACATTAATTGGTATCTTGGACAAAACAAAAAAATCAAGTAGAAAAAAAATATAATTTCACACTTATTTTGGGAATTATGAGAAAACATCTTAAAAAAATGCTCAAATATAAAAATTTTGATCGGAACTATTCAAAATATCAAAATTAACAAAATTAATAAAAATCAACCTTTTTGTTGAATTTTTTGGCGTTTTAAGGTTTTTTTATTAGTTTAGTTTTATTAGTTTCATGAC
>NW_025400984.1:10464453-10466216 GCF_015345945.1 Tribolium madens
AGTTTCACGACCGTTTGTTATCGAATTTTAATCGTTTTAGTTGCTTTTTATTTCATGACAAAACATGACAATGTCAAATTAAGAAATCAGCAATTAAATTGAAACATTTCAAATTTTTTATTTAAAAAAAATACTTTAAGGAAGGGTTCTAAGTTCCAAAGTCTCGCTTTATTCAAAAACACTTTTTTTGATAAAATTTTATTTGCAATTTGGACACTTTTTTTGTTCCATAAACGCAATAAATACTTGTCTTTCTGACTTCATTAATTATTTTTGTAAAAGTTTGTGTCCAGYACAAAGTTTGGATTACTGAAGTTAAAAAAAATAAATTTTTGTCAAAAAATAAAAAAGAACTAAATATCATTTTTTAAAAATGTTTTTTTTATAAATTTACTCAAAAAAAATTTTAAAAATTGTTAGTTTGCAACACTTTTTTTAAACAAAGTTGTCAGTATTGAACGCACTTTACAAACGGCTTAACATCAAACATTTGGAATAATTTTCTTAAAAACGATTTATTTACAATTAAAACTTGAGTTTTTAAGTCAAAAATTAATATTTTATGATTTATTTAAACAGAAAAGTGACATTAATTGGACAAAACAAAAAATCAAGTAGAAAAAAATTATAATTCGGTTCGTTATTAATCCAGAACCGCCATAAATTTATGGTGGCAAGAATATCACTCCGGTTTTGGGTTTCCGGGCTGGTTGATTGCGGTCACGTGAACCGAATCGGTTTTAATGAAGCCGACTCGAATGAATCAATGAAGAATGTTTTGACTTATGTCGAGAAAACCGGAAAATTCCGTTGGAAAACACACAAATTTTTGCTTATTTGTGGGATTTATTCGGTTGTTTTTCCCGAGATTAGGGCAACCGACAACAGTTTTCCGGGTGGGACCAATAGTTCCGGAGTTATGAGCAAAAACGGGAGATTTTAGGGAAACTGAGGGTTTCGAATACGAAAAGCACAAAGAATTTGAATGATTTTTTTTGTAAAAAATGCAAATCTCGCTAAGAACATCCCCTTTAACTGTGGATGGTGACAATTAGTGCTAAGGTAATCTGCTTTGAAGATGCCAATGGCACATTGTGGCATCGTGTTTCTTGCCACCACACCCCAGCCCCTGATCGATGATATACGCTTTCGGTGGCTGTCTATTCGCTTATCAGACGAATTTATCGACTAATGGATTAATGCATTAAAAATTACTATCAAACTGATACAAAGTCAAAAAATCACGCTGATTCAATATAAACCCGAGAAATAGGGTACGTCCGAGTGACATGGACCAATTAAATTATGGTTTTTCTCCTACAGGTATTAATAATGTTGTTTTTATTAGTTTTTTTTATCTTATTTGATATAATAACGAAAAAAAACGCAATAATTATACTTTACTACTTTTATATAATTCACGATCGTTTATTATGGAATTTTTATCGTTTTAATTGCTTTTGATTTCATGACAAAACATGTCAATGTCAAATTAAGAAATCAACAATTAAATTGAAACATTTCAAATTTTTTATTTAAAAAATAACTTTAAGAAAGGGTTCTAAGTTCCAAAGTCTCGCTCTATTTCAAAACAGTTTTTTTTATAAAATTTTATTTGCAATTTGAACACTTTTTTGATTCATAAACGCAAAAATACTTTTTTTTTCTGGTTTCATTATTGTAAAAATTTGTGTCCATTTGTGCTTACGAGGGCAATGTTTGCATTACTGAAGTTAAAAAAAAATTTTTTGTCAAAAAATAAA